>NC_134265.1:62778834-63063196 GCF_031893055.1 Leptodactylus fuscus
CAGAAACCTATATTAGCGAGAAAGGTCTGAAAAGCTCTTTATGAAGAAAAAAAAATGTTTGTGACTCAAAAAGAATGTTAAATAATATGCATAAAGTGCAATTAAATTGTCATGACTTACAGTGATAGAAAATCACTTTCGAACCTGCTAACCTTAATATGGTATTTTCAATTATGTGCCTCAAATGTTTCTTATTGTTTGAATTACGTACAAGTATTTATATGGAGAGAACATTTTCATATTGTCATAAACAACTGCAAACTAAGATATTAGTATTTGTAAGAGACAAAATGTTTGACTAAAGTCTCTTCGAGTTGGAATCTTATGACTTAAAATTTGTTCTGCCAAATTATTTTGCCAATGGAATCCAAAGCAATGTGAATAGCTCCTAAGTAGTTTACCGTGACATGCAGCATTCGTTGGGATTCTATGTGGTGCCAGTTGGTGCTACTGCAAAGCACTATATTACAGATGTTTCCAGGGTCCCATCAGAGTGGCAGTGAGTCATCCCATGGGCTCCTAATAATATAAAGCCCCCCAAAAGTCTATGCCTCATGGCATGCTTCATAAATATATTTTCCAGCAGCGCTTTTTTTTTTTTTTTTTTTTTTTGTGGCCTGCTATGTGGGCCTTAGCCTAAAGGGGTTTTCCTGTTCCAAATAAACTTTGAACAAGAATTACCTATCTACTATATAGGATATCAGTTTCTGATCTGTGGGGTCCGACACCTGGACCTTGCAGGTGTCACAGATCAGTTATTCCAGCAGCTTCCCAGTTCCATTCATTGAATAGGAGCTGGGTAAAAAATATGCAAATCTATTCTCCACGATGTAATTAGGAGAACGGTGCACTCTGTACGCAGCCCTCTAGAGGGCAGCATCCTTAACATCATGCATGACTCAGTTAATAAGCCTACTAACATGATGCAGATTTAATTGCCAAATTAGTAGTTCTATTCCAAAAGGAATAGATTCCCAGCTATGGACAGCACTGTTTCGGCCTATTGGGCCTCCTCAGCATAGCGCAGGGATACTGATTTGGCAGAGTGAGAGACTTTAGACCAGGGTCAGGGGATAATCATATACATCAGGGAGAGTGTGTGCCTACATAGGCAGAACGGAGACTTACAAGTCATTCATGCTCCGCTAGGGATTCTGGTTAAAAAATATGCAAATCTATTCTCCAGGATGTAATTAGAAGAACAGTGCACTCTGTATGCCGCCCTCTAGAGGGCAGCATCCTTAACATCATGCATGACTCAGTTAAAAAGTCTACTATCATGATGCGGATTTAATTGCCATAATTGAATAGGAGCAGCAGAATGCACAGGCTCTCTGTCCTCTACAGAAGGCTCTGGTACCTGGAGGCTGCCATAACAGCTGATATGTTGGGTCCAAGACATAGATGACCTGTTATATGACATATGATATTCCGTAAATAGGTTATCAGTATGAAAAATCCACTTGGGAAAACCCTTTTAAACATATGGCTTTAAAAGGTCAATTAGGCTTGTGACAACTCTAATGCAGTCAGCAGCGCAGTATATGGAGGCTTTATTTCTAGTCATACTAGGTACAGTATGGCCACTAAAGCCTGTGTATTATCACATTATTCAATCATATTTTTAACACCCAAGACATTTCTGTGTACATTTCATTACAGCACCATCAGGGTATACATATTACAGCCAGGGCATTTATTTGGGCCGCATTCCAATTGGTAGTACGATGACTTGATGGTGAGATCACCATGACACGGGTTTGGGTGTTCAGTGTTCCAGTGTATAGTGCCATTGATTTAGATGGGAATTCTTTGAAAATTAATTGAAAACAGTCAGCATGGATAAAAGAAGCAGCATACACTCAAACTATGTCAGGGGTCACATGCACATAAGTCCCATTGAATGCAGCTTTCTCTGACCACAAACTTAAGGCTATCTCTGGGTCTCCTATGGGTTCCAAAAACAAAATATTCAGAATTTTCTGACGTGTAATCTGCCCATGTGACTATTGTGAAAACTGGTGATGCTTCTGAATAATAAGAACCGCAAACCAAAAGTTAGAATGGGTCTTTTTTTTTTTTTTATCTTCAGCTTTTAGCATATCTTACCAGGAAAAACTCCATGCAGTGGAGGGGAATTTATACAAACTGGCGATCCTTACGCCATTCATTCCCCACCAGGTGCACAAATCGCTAGAGTTATTACAAGGCAAAAGTATAGGAACTTTTTTTTAGAGTACCCATTCCTTTTTTAGCCATTCTTGACTTTAGCTCAAATAACCACAACAAAATCTGCAACAAATCTGAGGCCCCACATTGCGGAAATGCTGTTTTTTGTTGTTGAAGATTTTGTTGTGTTTTTTGAGCCAAAGCCAAGAATGTCTACAAGAGGAATTGGAAATATATATAAAGAACTTATACTTTTACCGTCTGCTCAATCCACTACTGGCTTTGGCTAAAAAAAACTGCAACAAAATCAGCAACGTGGGACCTTAGCCTTAGAGTCAAATTGAGAGCCTTTATTTGTAGAGAGCAACACTTTGATTTGTCCCCAAGAACAGTGGGTCTATATGATGTTCGTATTTGAGCAGGGCATGTGAATAGAGGTTGTCTAGATTTTTAGATGTGACCTAGAAAGTTTATTAATTTTAGTTATTATATAAATCTTAGAAAATATAGAATTATAGCATATACAGTCCTATGAAAAAGTTTGGGCACCCCTATTAATCTTAATCATTTTTAGTTCTAAATATTTTGGTGTTTGCAGCAGTCATTTCAGTTTGATATATCTAATAACTGATGGACACAGTAATATTTCAGGATTGAAATGAGGTTTATTGTACTAACAGAAAATGCGCAATATGCATTAAACCAAAATTTGACCGGTGCAAAAGTATGGGCACCTCAACAGAAAAGTGACATTAATATTTAGTAGATCCTCCTTTTGCAAAGATAACAGCCTCTAGTCGCTTCCTGTAGCTGTTAATCAGTTCCTGGATCCTGGATGAAGGTATTTTGGACCATTTCTTTCTACAAAATAATTCAAGTTCAGTTAAGTTTGATGGTCGCCGAACATGGACAGCCCGCTCTCAAATGATCTGAAAACAAAGATTGTTCAACATAGTTGTTCAGGGGAAGGATACAAAACGTTGTCTCAGAGATTTAACCTGTCAGTTTCCACTGTGAGGAACATAGTAAGGAAATGGAAGACCACAGGGACAGTTCTTGTTAAGCCCAGAAGTGGCAGGCCAAGAAAAATATCAGAAAGGCAGAGAAGAAGAATGGAGAGAACAGTCAAGGACAATCCACAGACCACCTCCAAAGAGCTGCAGCATCATCTTGCTGAAGATGGTGTCACTGTGCATCGGTCAACAATACAGCGCACTTTGCACAAGGAGAAGCTGTATGGGAGAGTGATGAGAAGGAAGCCGTTTCTGCACGTACGCCACAAATAGAGTTGCCTGAGGTATGCAAAAGCACATTTGGACAAGGCAGCTTCATTTTGGAAACAAAGATTGAGTTGTTTGGTTATAAAAAAAGGCGTTATGCATGTCGTCCAAAAAGAAACAGCATTCCAAGAAAAACACTTGCTACCCACTGTAAAATTTGGTGGAGGTTCCATCATGCTTTGGGGCTGTGTGGCCAATGCCGGCACCGGGAATCTTGTTAAAGTTGAGGGTCGCATGGATTCCACTCAGTATCAGCAGATTCTTGAGAATAATGTTCAAGAATCAGTGACGAAGTTGAAGTTACACCGGGGATGGATATTTCAGCAAGACAATGATCCAAAACATCGCTCCAAATCGACTCAGGCATTCATGCAGAGGAACAATTACAATGTTCTGGAATGGCCATCCCAGTCCCCAGACCTGAATATCATTGAACATCTGTGGGATGATTTGAAGCGGGCTGTCCATGCTCGGCGACCATCAAACTTAACTGAACTTGAATTGTTTGTCCAAAATACCTTCATCCAGGATCCAGGAACTGATTAAAAGCTACAGGAAGCGACTAGAGGCTGTTATCTTTGCAAAAGGAGGATCTACTAAATATTAATGTCACTTTTCTGTTGAGGTGCCCATACTTTTGCACCGGTCAAATTTTGGTTTAATGCATATTGCACATTTTCTGTTAGTACAATAAACCTCATTTCAATCCTGAAATATTACTGTGTCCATCAGTCATTAGATATATCAAACTGAAATGGCTGCTGCAAACACCAAAATATTTAGAACTAAAAATGATTAAGATTAATAGGGGTGCCCAAACTTTTTCATAGGACTGTATTACCCAAACAGGCATGTTTCTGGCTTGTGTATTTCTAGTTACCACCCAAAGTACACACATATACAAATCTAAAGTTATTCAATAGAGAACACCTTTTTTAAAAAGTATCTAAAATAAAAGTTCATGGGAATAAACACGGCCAAGAGTCTCTCCAGTGTTTCCCACAGTCAGATGACAGCTGTGATACTTTATAGTAATAATTATTCTCTGGGAGGACAAAAAACAACAAATACAGAATACAGTGCACAGCCCTTCTCTGTTTACAGGGAAATAACCAAATTCTCGAAATGAAAAGCAATATTGAAACAAGTTGTAATGATGAAGATAATGAGGTTAATGTTTATGCCGATTGTCTTGTATAGGTGTGAATGGAAAACAAGTGTAACTATTCACTTTATTTACAAAAACATCTAAGACGGCTCACATTTCTGGCAAGCTTCAGGTTAAGATTGATCCATTTTTTCACTGATCAGTTTTTGACCTATGCAAAGCCAAGTAAGCTAAAGCCTTCCATTAGCATCCTTCACAGCATTAAAGATGAAGGGGGAGCTGTTTTCTGTCAGGTGTCTGCTCTTGTAAAGAGAAAAGCACAATAGAGCTTACAAGATGAAAACTGAAGGTTGCATTTTGCATCAGGTTAGGTTCACACTACTGCATGTTAGTCCATTGTTTTGATCCATCATAGGAGCAGAACAACAGACTCAAAAACTAGTAGAATAATGGATGGTCTGTGCATTGTGAGAAGGTGACAAGCAAAGTGCTGGAGTCCCGCTATATCAGCCCCAGATTCCTGACATGTGGTCCAGGGCGGGTCTGGAATAGGTTTCAGCCGCAGGTGTGGGTCATAGACTCGTTACTGGCCCGTAAAAGGTTGCAGAGAGTCTTGACTTCAGGGTAGATCCAGGAAGTGAGAAGCTGTAACCATGAGTCTGGTGAGACCAATTTGTGCTTGTTTTTTTGTGTTGCTGGTAGTAGGTCACACGTATAGCTAAGTTATAACTTCTGTTTAGTTAGCTGCTCGGACGAGCAGGAATTTGTTTTATTTTTGCCTGAAGTTAAGGCTGTATTTTGTTTTTGTTCATGTGTGCCTGAAGTCAACGTTTATTTAATGTCCTGTTTTTCTAAATAAACCAGTTTGCTGCATATTTTGTGTCCGTGTCTTGGCTGTTTGGGTCCGCACCACTGCTTCTACAGCGCTATCTTCCCCATAGTGTATATACTAGTTTTCTGCTGTGTTTTAAATCTGAGGCACACTTTTACTCATGAGGCCCTTTCCAAAGTTTGCTAAGAGGCCTAGTAAAGCGCACAGCACAGTATAGAATTTTATTCCCTTAAATTGCAAGAAAATCACTTTGGGAAAATTGGTCTCTGGTGTAAAATAATTTTGCCATTGCAAAAACATGTCAAAAACAGTGCTGCGCGAACCTTGCCTTACAGTATTCAACCTTTCAACAAAGAGTTATATTTCCTATGCTTTTACCTAAAATATTATATATTCAGTTTTCTACAATGTGAGGGATAAAATGTCACAGTAATGATTTCAATTAAAAATATCCAGCAAAATAGAATTCCTTAAATGATGACAGTTAAGAAGCCGCATTAGGTAATGTTCACCCGACTGCCTGTTAAAAGTGGATCCCTTGTACATGGTACCAAAGATTTATAACTAGCTGTCAAAACCATGGGTGTTATTAAAATACCTTTACTTTAATTATAGGAAGTCCATATTAGGTCATCAAAACACTTGTAGAAAATGTTTTTTGCTATTATTTTTTTTTTTTTATTTTAGCTCTGTAATTACTACTAAATAAATTGTAAAACTTGTGTAAGACAAGCTAAAATGAGAACAGTAGAACAAAGTTTCCCAACCCGAATATATGTGAGACTGAGGAGAAAGTGAATAAGCATTCAGTCTTATTGGCAATTATCCAAGATTTCACAAAAAGCTCTGTTCAATTACTGCTGCAAAACAGTGCTTAACCTTGAAGGGTTCTATTACAACAGGCTCATTACCACAAGATTGACATACTGTAGAACTTATGTAGTGCATTATTTAATGGGAGAATGCCAAACCAATGATCCTAGTATAAATGTGAAGTAAGCAGCTTGAATCATTATTTAATGATAAAATTAGTAAAATTCTCGTTCATTAAATACTTTTCAGATTAATTTAGTGATTATTAAGTATAGCTGAGTCTGGTTATGTTACACGCTACATAGTAGGCTAAGTTCACATCACGTTTGGTGTCAGTGCCAGGATATATTCCAACGGCAGGTACTATGTGCGATATATGATGTCCACTCAAGACATAGACATCGTTGGCTCAAATTCTCATGGTAGTGAGAAAAGGAAGTAAGGGCCCCTTCACACGGCGTAAGCGCTCGGCTCATTCCGAGCCGTACACACGAGCGCTTCTAAACACTTCCCATTCACTTCAATGGGAGCGCTCGTAAAGCCGGCTTTACGCGCGCTCCCATTGAAGTGAATGGGAAGTGTTTAGAAGCGCTTGCGTGTACGGCTCGGAATGAGCCGAGCGCTTACGCTGTGTGAAGGGGCCCTAAAGGTAAGTTCACACAGAGGAATTTGGAGCCAATTTTGAGACAGACTACATCCTGACGCTAGATTCACACCCCTGTTTGGTTTCTGGTCTTCGGGTCTACTTGGGGACCTGAAGAACAGAAATTCATTCAGCTTAAAAAGTGGTTAGCCTAGGAAACCTGCAGACCCCATTGACTCCCACTGTATTCTAGGATAGGTAGAGACCAATACAGGATGCTGAAGAAATAAGCATCATTCTTGTTTTTTCCATGGGATTCATGGCTGATTTAGCTGAAGAACCCATGGAATGAGCTTCAAGATGATGATGATTAGCCTCGTAGCAATGAGTTTGTATGTTTTCCCCATATTTGCATGGGTTTCCTTTGGGTACTTCAGTTTCTTCCTATATTCCAAAAATATATTGATTCTAATGGATTCATTTTCTGGATATAATAACTAGAGATGAGCGAACAGTAAAATGTTCGAGATTCAATATTCGTTTCGAGTAGCCCCTCAATATTCGACTACTCGAATCGAATATCGAACCCTATTATAGTCTATGGGGGGGAAATGCTCGTTTCAGGGGTAGGCAACATTCGATCAAATTATACTTACCAAGTCCACGAGTGAGGGTCAGGCTGGATCCTCCGAGAAGACTTCTCCGAGCAGCGTCCCCGCGGCATCTTCCGGCTCTTCATTCACTCTGCCAGGCATCGGGCCTGGGCAGAGCCGACTGCGCATGTCCGCACTACAAGCGGGCATGCGCACTCGGCTCTGCCCAGGCCCGATGCCTGGCTGAGTGAATTCAGAGCCGGAAGACACCGCGGGGAAGCTGCACGGAGAAGACTCCTAAAGGTAGGAGAAGAACCAGCATTGATTGACCGGCTGTATAGCATTCGGCCAATCAATGCTGGTTCTGCATCGAACTTTTCCATTCGAATAGCGAGTGGTACTCGATCGAGTACAAGTATTTCGAATACCTTAGTATTCGATCGAATACCTACTCGATCGAATACTACTTGCTCATTTCTAATAATGAATCTAACAGTATACAACATGTCTGAATAGGTTAACACTGGTGGTTTTACCTGGGTCCTTGTTAAGTTTAGGATCAGTCCTTAAAGTGGATGTTTCATCTCTGCCACCAGCTCCAGCTCTTTTCTTCCTTTAATAAATACTTCTCCACTTACTCTAATGCAGGTAGATTTTTTTTTTCTCTGCTATCTTCTAGTTAATAGTACTGTCTGTACACCAGAGACTCTCTGCTACTGAGCCAAACTCTCAGCACATGCTTGTAACCATTGTGTAAATCCTCATTTGACTATCCAGGACTATGGTGCTTGCCAATTAAAAGTTTGATAATACTAGCTCCTTGCCACTTGGTTTCTCTCAAACAGTGTCCACAGGCTACACAAACTTTGAACATTTATCTATCTTTAAGCACATAGTATAGCTTAGTCTATTACACGTTCCTACACAATTCCCCCAAGTGTAGTCAACTGTTATCACCTCATTACAGAACACATTATGGTGATGCGCAATATAACTTTGTTTTGTAGATTTGGAGAAAACCATGTATCATTTTCATTCCACTTCACAATTACCCGCCACTTTGTGTTGGTCTATCACTTAAAATCTCAATAAAATACATTTAAGTTTGTGGTTGTAAGGTGACAAAATGTGAAAAAGTTCTAGGGGTATGAATACTTTTGCAAGCCATTATAAATACCATTCTTTATTCCTAACAGTGTTCTTAGGAAAAATTGTGAGTGAGGATAAAAAGCAACCTACACATGAATGGTATCAGGATACTATACTATTGGTATGACAAAGGACTCGTGTTAGAACTTACCTTTTCCTCCAGAAGTCACTTCTCTCCAAGGAAAAACATGAAAATCAGACTGATATTCTACATATATATATACATGGGTTTGACTGGGGAGGTGAAGATGTTTTCTTAGATGAAGTCCCCTTCAGACTGTTTGGGATATGTGAAAGAATGATTGCGTTGCTTGTTCTTCAGCTATTGTATAATATTTGCTCTTGTAGCTCTTTGTGCTAATAGCTCTGCCAAGTCTTATTCTCAGTTCAATTTCCTAGGAATCTGTCTATAGTACTGATATCCATGCAAAGTACAATCTGTTCAATATTAGAGATGAGCGAACAGTAAAATGTTCGAGATTCAATATTCGTTTTGAGTAGCCCCTCAATATTCGACTACTCGAATCAAATGTCGAATCCTATTATAGTCTATGGGGGGGAAAATGCTCATTTCAGGGGTAGACAACATTCAATCTAATTATACTTACCAAGTCCACGAGTGAGGGTCGGGCTGGATCCTCCGAGAAGTCTTCTCCGTGCAGCGTTCCCGCGGCATCTTCCGGCTCTGAATTCACTCTGCCAGGCATCGGGCCTGGGCAGAGCCGACTGCGCATGGCCACACTAGAAGCGGGCATGCGTAGTTGGCTCTGCCCACACCCGATGACTGGCAGAGTGAATTCAGAGCCAGAAGACGCCGCGGGGAAGCTGCACGGAGAAGACTCCTAAAGGTAGGAGAAGAACCAGTGTTGATTGGCCGACTGTATAGCATTCGGCCAATCAATGCTGGTTCTGCATCGAACTTTTCCATTCGAATAGCGAGTGGTACTCGATCGAGTACGAGTATTTTGAATACCGTAGTATTCGATCGAATACCTACTCATTCGAA
Source organism: Leptodactylus fuscus (assembly GCF_031893055.1). Lineage (NCBI taxonomy): Eukaryota > Metazoa > Chordata > Amphibia > Anura > Leptodactylidae > Leptodactylus > Leptodactylus fuscus. The sequence continues at coordinate 62,788,368 of NC_134265.1, forward strand.
TACTACTCGCACATCTCTATTCAATATACTAAATATGAATTTATGGAGTAAGGGCAGAACTCTTTTATAAGACTTTACAAAGAAAATAGAATGTTGATTTGCAGGAGTGATAACACTATCTAAAAAGTTAGTCAAGAGGTAGTCAACAGAATGATTGATACTGAGTATACGTCTCAGGAATCTCAGTTCAGGTGCTATTACTTTACAGTTATCTTGCTGGCCTGTGAAGCTTCTGTAGTATACAAAGTTTCCTGGGCTTGTCCAATTAGCAGATGAGGAATTAAAGAAAATTTACTTCTGAATCAGGCACCTGTTAATATAGTGCTTTAGTTTGGCTCTTTACCCATATTGTGTGTTGGATTGTTTTATTCTGACCCTTGGCTTGTGTCATGACCTGATTGCGTGTGTGTGTGTTGGTGTATGTTTCTGTCGGGGATTTGATCCGGGCTTCTGTGATCTGCTGGTGGGTTCCCTACTATTGAGCCATCAGTGTGTACATAGTGTTCTGGCCTTCTGAACACACTTGAGGTTATAAGAGTAAACCTCAGGTGTTATGTATTGCCATCATCCTATGAAAGGAGTCTGGAGCCTTTATTAGGAAGAGGGCTGTCTCCACTAGTTGCCGGTTTTTGTGGTCCCAACCTAGAATTCTTGGCCTTAGGAGGAGGAGGAGGAGTGGGTTGCTTGTGCTTACTGACTAGAAAGGAGTTTGAGTGTTGTTTGTGTGTGAGTTTGGTTTTTTCCTCCACACTTCTACTCTGCCCTGCCCTTCACGTCTGTTTGTTTGGCACTATCTGGTTGTTTGAGGTGGGTTCCAGTTTATTTTACCCCAGTCTCGTGTTTACCCTTTCCTCATCTCTCCACTGTCCCTCTCCTCATTTTCTCTGGTTTTGTATTGTGTTGTGCTGCGTGCCCGTTGTCCAACACATCCCGTCCAGTTTGTTTGTCTGCAGCTGCACCTTTATTTCTGTAGGGGTCACCACCATAGTATCCCCAGTCCCTAGCTCTCTTGCAGCTCTTGTCCTATCTGTCTGTTAGGTCTTCGTGCTAGAGAGCCAGGAGTTGTCGGGGCCAAGGCTAGCTTGGGGACAGCTGACCACCACCCGTAGGCATGGCCTAGCTAGCCACCGTAGTGCCAGGGATAGTCTCCTTCACCTGTTTCCTTAGCGGTGCAATCTGCAGCCCGGAATCTGTGTCTGGACTCTTACACGAACGTGACAGCTTGTTTCTGATTTTTCGTTTGTCTCCTAATTCTGCCTCTGACATAACCTTTCAGAACTGAACATTGGTTTTGTATTGGATATCTGTTTTGTCTCCTGATTCTTCCTTTTTGTAGAGAACCACGGCACTCTTATAAGTTAGATACACTGACAGGGTTTCACCCCAATATACAATAAAACAAATTATATCAGGCACTCAAAATTTTGTGCAAAAAGTGGATCCAATTTTTATTTAAGCCAAGAACAAGCAAGCCATAAAAAGGGATGCCCACAGGCCATTTTCTTGTGGCTTGTGGGCATGTGCAGTCGGCCCTGCCTGAGGCCCAAGGCCTAGAAGATTGAAACTCAGGACGGAAGAAGACGCAGGTAGAGGGCGTTGCAGAAGAAGATAGAGGCGTCACTGGAGATTTCTCTTGCCCCTAGTGCTGCGAGAGAACTCATTTGCATACTGAAGAAAACTGCAATTTCTACCGAACGGCGGCACAGAGAAGACATCTAAAGGTAGGAGAAGAATAGCCTTTCTTAAGGCTATTCCTACGTGTTAGGAACAAAAAAATTCATTTTAATGATAGGATTCCTTTAAGAAGCCAAGGGGATAGTCATAGCCATGATGGACAAATAAGTTTGTAAGAAAAGATTTAATATAATTTGGATGTTTTTACCATGTTGAGAAGTCAAGGAGGGGGTTCTACAAGTGTTTGACAGCATCCCGTCCATGACTGTGCCTACAGAGATAGCTGTCAATCACTGATAGGACCGCACACTCTGCTTTTCAATATACAATATAGAAAGAGCAAAGTTTTCAATAGAAACATGACAAGATACACCTCATCTTTCCATATAAACCTACACATCAATCTGTTCAGCTCCTTCTGCTATGTAAGATGCTGCCCACAAATTAACTGTAGTGAATTCAAAAGGAAAGGGAAATATAAAGGAACAATCCTCTTTTCTGCAGGATCCATGTTCTTCTGGATTTTCCATCCTGTTGAATCTACTTCTTGCTTTGGCAAAATAAAAAACTGCATAAAAATCACAGTATTTTTTTTTTAATGTTCTGCGTATTTGTAATTCTTTAAATAAGGAGTTTCCTCGCACTTCTTGTATAATGATAATCAAAGACACCTATTAAGGCAACACTGTCTATATCACTCCCTTTTTTTCTGTACAGCCCCCTCCCCATTTTCTTTAATTGAAGCATAATATATATTATGAGCTTCAAAGGTAACGTAAAATAATTTGCCAGTTAAAATATATATTTTTCTCATTGAGTTATACATTTTAATAACATTTTGTGTGAAGTTTCCTTTTAAGTGAAATTAATACGATCTATTATAAATTGGTGTAACCTGCTAACATATTCTTGGATTTTTCTTTATTTTGAGAAATGTGTCTTGATTTTCACATTAGGGAAATCACATTTTTTGGAGAAGCTAGATGTGTAATTTCTTCCAGGTGTGACAGAAAAACGCAGCGAACATACAGAGCTTGATATAATTAGAGCACTTTACATTTTTGGTTCTGTTCAGGAACTGAAAAAAAAAGTAAGATACAGCTGAGAAAGTCTGAAACTAGGAAAGTGTTTACATGCCTGAATTTATGACTGCTCTGAACAATGAATTACAGAATTATATTCTTCACCCGGATCATTTATAATTTATCTAGTCAAAACGTACTGTGTATCCCATATGTAGGAATTCCTGATTTAATATGTTTGTTTTATTTACTGCCAAATATATTTATGCTGCGTAAGTAGGGGAAGAATTGCAGAAAACAATACACTGTATATTACACATGAAATACACTATATATATATATATATATATATATATATATATATATATATATATATATATATACTATACATGTATATGTATGAATTTACGGATATATATATATATATATATATATATATATATATATATTGAGAGAAATGTACATACTGTAAGCCGATGGCCGGCCAGGTAACGGAGGGGGTGTACAGCTCACCCATACTACTAAGGTGGGTGAGATGAGAAAACTCCAGAAAGAACGTTTCTCAGCAGATAATTCTGTCTGTTGAGTGTTATTTCAAAGTTCCGGTTACTGGGCTGAATTTTTAGGAATGGCAGGTAGGTTGGTAGTGGGACCTGTCATTCCACCCCCTCCAGTCCACACTTTGGGGATGTGTCAGCAGCTGTTGAGAGTCTCCTCATCAAGGAAGCTTAGGAAGTCAGCTCTAGCAGCAGACTTAGGCAGAGCTTGGCTGGAGGGCAAACAGAGAGGTCATATTTTTGGGAGCTGTGTCCTGAGTGATTCAACTGGCTTTTGGATTTCTGTTATTCTAGGTGAGGTAACCTATTCTATGTTTAGTTAGAGCCTAGCCGGGCAGGTATTTATTTTTGTATTGTTTCCTTTTGTTGCTGCACTACCTTTTTGAATGAAAATAAACTCTACCTTAGTTTTGAACTGAAGAAACTGGACTTGTGTGTCTATGCCACACGTTGGAATAGCCTTAAGAAAGGCTATTCTTCTACTACATTTCGTTGTCTTCTCCGCGCCGCCGTTCCGTAGAATCCTATTTTTTGTCGGTATGTAAATGAGTTCTCCTGCAGCACTGGGGGTGGGTCCCAGTGAACAAGGTCTTCACCGCGTCTTCTTCTAGTTGTGGCTTCTAACTTCTAGGCCTCAGGCCTAGGGCAAAGCCGACTGCGCATGCTTGCGGCCACAAGAAAAATGGCCGCTTAAACAGTATTCGAAGCGGCCATTTCCTTGTGGCTGGAGGGCATGCACAGTCGGCTTGCCTTAAGCCCGAGGCCTAGAAGTTAGAAGCCACCACCGGAAGAAGACGCGGTGAAGACCTTGTTCCAGAAGAAGATGGAGGCGGCGCTGGAGAGTTCTCTGGCAGCATTAGAGATGCCCCCAGTGCTGTTTGAGCACTGGGGCCCGCCCCCAGTGCTGCGGGAGAACTCATTTACATACAGGCAAAAAACGGGATTCTACGGAACGGCGGCGCGGAGAAGACAATGAAATGTAGGAGAAGAATAGCCTTTCTTAAGGCTATTCCAATGTATTAATGATAAAAAAAAAAATGTGATTGAATGATATGATCCCTTTAACTAAATCTTAAAATCTTGTATTTTTACCTCTGGCCACTGAGCTTCAGGCTGATGGTTCCTTTGCTTTCCAGCAGTTATCTCATTATCATCAAAGGATTATAATGAATAGTAAAGGTGTCATGCAGTTATAAGGGGGAGGTTACATACTATGTACTGTGCGCAGTTATAACTTCAATTCTGGGGTCACAGGTTCCTCCACTACAGAAAGACAAAAGTAACTACAGGTATATGTGCAGTATGTATATTACCGGACAAAGGAAAATGTTTGTTTTGGTACTGTGTTAGCCAGTGGTTATGAAATATAAAAAAAACAAAAAAACTTTTGCTAGTCTTCAGTAGGTGCTACCTTTTTTAATGGCTAACTCATAATGATGAGTCAGTATGTGGAGGCAGGTCTTGCACCTCTTCTGTCCACATAGAAATGTTCCTTTGTTAGTTGGAGGTGACAGTGAGCTGCTAATAATCATATTCCTGAGGTTTGGTGGCTGTCTGTAGCACAGGAGAGGGGGGTCTGGAAATATGGATTTTAGACGGTTGTCTTTTTGCAGTAGTGGATGTAATTTGCGTGTGATTCCTCTCAGCGAGGTGCAAGACCTGCCTCCACATACTGACTACTGACAGGATAGAGATACCAAACTCTAACAGGGAGTATAAAATCCCAGGTGTGTTCACCTGTAACACACCTAATGTGGTGTATTTGATCATTTGCACCAAATGTTCCACTGAAAATCTGTATGTTGGAGAGACCGGACAGAAACTCAGAATGAGAATTAATTCACATCACCATACAATCAAACAACAGAGAACTTATCTTCCTGTGCCAAAACATTTCTGCCAGGAAGATCATAACATCATCAATGACATGAAAATCTTGATCTTAAAAGGGAACTTTAAATAAAGGAAACAGCGACTGATTTATGAGTACAAGGCCATGACCCTATTCAAGATGCTGGACAATGGAATGAACGTTTCACGTGGGTTTATGTCTTTCTATACAGATTACTAAACTAAGACAGCCATTAAGATAAGAACCTGGGATCTGGCAATTGATTATTTGTTTTTATAAGTATATAGTAATAAGCCTCTTCCCCCCTCCCTCCTGTAATCCTACCCCTGTGTCCAGTTATAAATATGCAGCCTCTAGAAGGTGTTTTTAGATATATCTGAAGAAGGAGCTCTGAGGAAGCTTCGAAACGTCATATTCTGTCATCATTATGAGTTAGCCATTAAAAAAGGTATCACCTACTGAAGACTTGCAAAGTTTTTTTGTTTTTTTTTGTATTACCGGACAGACAGCGGTCCACCAGTTTTACTGGCGTGAGTTATACCGTAATCTACACAAGTTTCTGGCTGGTGTAGATTTGAGTTCCAGTGCACCTACAGCACTTCTGGCATATTTTGCACCTCTCATTGAATCAGTTAAACTGTTATAAGAATGTCCAGTCATAATTCCCTCCCGTGTGCCCTTACTTGCAAGATCCCCAATTCACAATAGGCGACGGTCACAGCTCCTACTCCCTACACAGTAATCTCTGCACAGGGTACAGAACATGTCTTGAACATTACAGGTTTCTATTGTCCATGCAACTGCTGTAAAGCATATCTGTGAATGCTGTTGCCAGCAGTTCAGGCTCCACAATCATTTCTAAAAAATAGAATATATATATATATATATATATATATATATATATATATATATATATACAGTATATAAAAAAATAATATAGCATACATTTGTTAAGAAAAGTTGGCGATACATTTCTTTCTAACAAAGAATAGTAGTTCCTCCATACACAAGCTACTTTTTAAAGTGTATAGCTGGCTTCAATAGGAATGGGAAACATACAACTGTCAATCCTTTACAAAAGTTTAGAAATGTCAGAGCAGAATGGCATATCCTTTTTAGACCTTTTTGATGCCTTGAATGTGTCATTGCTGATAATGGAGCTAAAACTAAGTGTTGACAAATTCAACACATACTGTGCAGAATGTTCTGATAAATTGGTAGGTCTCTCCAGGATATTTTCCTTTTTGGCAAGTGTGTACAGAGACTCGAGCCATAATGATAATCAGACAATAAGATACAGAAACAAATCCCCCTGCCCCAACCCAAAAAACTGTAGAGGAATTAATTATTATTATTTATTAAGATTGTCATTTTATATGCCGATTTTAATCTTAGTTGTGGTACATCTTGGGCTGAATATGTATCAAAAACTGAAATCTAGGATTTGTTATGGAAAACTGTTGTCAGAGGGTTAATAAATTCCCCTCAGGATGATTAGGAGGGAAGCTTCCAAATAGTGATGTAAATTACTGAAAGCCATATTAGTCAACTAAAATCGAACTTTGGGAAGAAAAAAGTGGCTAAAGTCAGAAACAACCCAAGGAGCAACACGGTGGCTCAGTGTTTAGTACTGCAGCCTTGCAGCGTTGGAGTCCTGAGTTCAAATCTTGCTAGGAACAACATCTGGATGAAGTTTGTATGTTCTACCTGTGTTTGTGTGGATTTCATCCCATTCTACTAATACATACTGATAGAAAAGAAAATGTACATTGTTATCCCCATATGGGGCTCGCAAGCTACACTTAAAAAAAATCAAAAACAGTCCTCTTCACTACAAACTGGCTCTGCCTATACCTGGCTGACTTTAGCTTTAGCTTTCCACATTCTCGGCATAACAGGCTGAGGTTCCTAAATACAGCTCCAAATTTCACCATCCAAATAAAACACGACCAAACATCAAAACAATTTTCAGTGATCAATGCAGGAAGCAGCGTCCAAGAAATAAGAACCCGATCAAGAATCTTGTGTTGTATGTGTTGAAAACAAAAACTGCAGTAAAATCCGAGCCCAAACTAAATTCAACCATGGAAACAGAACTAGGCATCAAAACAAAAATGTCAGACAACTGCATATATTAGTAACAGACTTGCTGTAGGAAAGCCACAAAACAAGCTGTAGACAAAAATGGGGTGTAATATGGGATTTAAGTAGAAATCAAACATAGAATGGGGCAGATTTATTAAGACTGGCCCGTGCTCCTGAAGGTTTGTAAGGAACTGGAGTAGGACTCCTGTGTATCTCACAACAGAAAAATAGCGTGAGTTATAATAAATATATGGGGCTGAGGCCCCCTGTCTTCTCCAGCCTACGCCACACACATTCACGGAAAGTGGCGAATGAGGTGCTGAACAGGGCCTGTAGCGCATTTTCAGGTCTTGCGTCAATCACTTTATCAGGCAGAGATGCATTGATAAATTGCATATATCTTTCCTTTATACTTTTCCTTGCTTTTAGATCCATTGTAGCCTTTGGCTCCAAAGACTACATCAAAAACAGCAAGTGTGAATATAGTCCTTAGGTTACTTGTGAGTATTTGTTCACTGTAGCAGTTGGTGCATAGATTTTAAACAAAGTTTCAGGGTGGCACAACATTTTAAAAGGTTTTAAAGTAATTTTTACAAATGTTAGGCTAGAAGAATTGAATCCCACCAACCCATAGATTTTAAACAAAGTTGCAGGATGGCGCAACATTTTAAAAGGTTTTAAAGCAATTTGTACAAATGTTAGGCTAGAAGAATTGAATCCCACAACCCGGTTACAAATTTACTCTAGCCAATAAAGGGGTTAACCTAGAAAAACAATTATCACTACTGCACAGTGCAGATCTATAGTCAGGGGATGAATGAATTGAGCCGTGTTCACACATGCACACTGCCGCTCTATTCATCAGTTTTGATCAATAGGGTCCATTTTACTTAATAAGGGGTCTATTAGTAAAGAGTTAAAATTTCAAGTTGTGAAATGTTGAGGGCATACATTTATATAGTCCTACCTGGGTCTATCAGCTGCAGGGTCTATGGGTTTGCTAATATATAAAGCATAGCAAATAAGAGAAAACGTGAACTCATGGTAAGATATAAGCTATGTGACGCAGCTATGATGTTTTCTTAATAGAGATGTAATAAGTCATTTTCTTGTATACTTGTCATCTATTGTTTTCATGTGTTATCTGGAATGCTCAGTTCTCTGATAAGATACAATGTGGGAAAAGGAACCCATAGCATTATATGAAGGAACTACCTCTGAGAACGCTTTTGGCCTTTGAATGGCTAGAAATATCCCAGGAAGTTACAAAAATGTTGCGGCACTGTGAGAATCTGTATAAAAATAAACAGTGCTTTATTTCAGGACCGCTCCCTGGAGAACATTAGACAGAATTAGCCAACTACATGGGCTTAATCTTGACAGTTGAAGGGAAATCTGCAACTTTTGCCAGTTAACATAGAGAGTGGCTCTGTCATGATCTGGAAGCAAAACAAATTAACCTGGGATCCTGGGAGCTGGGTAAGAAAATAATCTCATCTTCATCAGACACGTTACGTTGTGTTCACATCATGTTATGTTAAAGTAATTGGCTTATACACCAGGACAGCTGACGCACATACAGTATACACAACTCAGCTCCTGAAAAAATATGTGTCCATTCTTAAGTTTGCTTGAAATTGACTAAGCATTCTCAACAAATATAATATATAAACTACATCCTGTTAGCGAAACCCTTGACAGACTGCAACTGATAACACAACTACATACAATAGACAGAGTATCTGAAAATTATGTTTTCATGTCATTGCACTCCACACATTTTCGGATATGCTGAGCCAAGAGGAAAGATAAGAAAGAGTATATATTTATAACTATGATTTATACCCATAGCAGCAAGTTCCCAATCACTGAGTAGGGGTAGCCACTGGACTCCTAGGCACAAAAAGTTGAGCAAAACAGAAGGTATGTTGAATCATACCATACATATCAATCATTTTATCTGCTCTTGCTGTATAACATGCAGCACACAGAAAAGACTGTATATACAAATTCCCTTACAAATCAATTTCACTCCAGAACTTCCGGAGGACAGAGCTTATCAGCAGCTTCTGTGGGGCAACACAGTTGCCCAGTGGTTAGCACTGCAGCCTTGCAACACTGCAGTCCTGGGTTTGAATCCCACCAGGAACAACATCTGCAAGGAGTTTGTATGTTCTCCCTGTGTTTGCATGGATTTCCTCCCATTCTACAAAAGATATACTGATAGAAGAAAAAAAATGTACATTGTGATCCCCATATGGGTCTCGCAATCTACATTAAAAAAAAAAAAAAGAGCTTGTGAATGGCTTCTGGAAACAAGATCTCTGGCCTTCAGGCATTTAACCTGCAAGTAATATTCTTGTTAAATATGGCACCAGGTGCAGGACAGCAATATACATGATGCCAACACAGCAGGTGCAGTCACAGGCAGAGGCAGGGAGGTGTAACGGAATTGGAACGCAGGTCACATGGCCGTGGAGAACATAAGGATAAAGCAGAGAGGACTGCTCTGAAGCAACAGTACTGCCTGAGGGACATTCACACATGGCAGCTCTCAGGTATCGGCTATAAAACACGAGTCCTACACTCATATAGGGGAACACTGTAATGCCAGAGCAGCCCTAAACAGTTCAGCCAACAGCAGCCATCTTAGAAACAGAGTCTGCCTCTCTGATACGAAATGTGTGTGGCGATGCCAGAAAGGAATGTACAAGGGCTCAGAATAAAGGGATATAATAGTCAATTGTTTTTATGGATAAAAACAACTTTGAACTGAAATATAAATGAAGCAGTTGGTGCACTGGGGAGGGGCCTTTAGTTCCTGGAGCACTGCTCTGTCCACTACTATCTCCTGTCTGTGTCACTCTGAACAGTAGGAGTTGAGCCTCCCCATTGTTGTGAAATCACCAATTTTAACTGAGAAACAAGAACAGCTCTCGTAAGACCAGAGGCCTTCCCCTTCCACCAGTTCACTAACTGACTCATTTGCATAACACTTGAAACCTGTTTTTGTTTTTCTAAAAGTACAAAAGTGACATGCTGTTAGGAATCTCAGTTTAGCCGTTGTTACTTTAAGGTTACCATGCCAAGAATTCAGGCCTCTTCTGTGTTGATCAAATTAGCAATTGAGGAGGGCTATTTAAACCCTGTTCCTGCTCATCCAGCTGCCTGCTATTTGGTTGTACTTGGTGAGGCCACCATGCCCTAATTGTTGTATTGGACTGCTCTAAATTGACTTTTGGCTTGTGACTGGAAATATATTAGCAATAACAGCTTAAAATGATTACATTTGCTCTCTAAAGTTATACTGTCAAGTTACCACTGAGAGCAGCATGTTATAGAGGGAGAAAAGCTGAGCTCTGTGATACATGTTTATATGATTTGAACAAGGCTTTCTGAGTAAAAAGCAGAGCAAATCTTGACAGGACTCCTAGGAGAAACTGTGAGAGTCCATACAGTATGACTTACATCTTTCCCAGTACCAGACTGTGTTACACAGAAAATTGATAATTACTGCATGTGGTTTAATCAGGACTCTCAAAGCTTCTCTCAGGAGTCCTGGCACTATATACTCAGATTCTCTCAGTCTACTATATCCTTCTAGCAGTGTACAAGAAATCATAAGTTTGCTATGAAAAGTAGGTCCGATACTTATTCTTGGGAATCACAGCTGCGGGAAGCAGTATTATCTTAGATATGTAACCCTATATGTAAAAATATAAAAAAGGGTAAAAAGGTTGTAGCTGACTCACTCAAATTAGTAATAATATAATAAATAAATAAATATAATAAATAATTCATCTATTGTATACAGAAAATCAGGAATGGCGTCACACTCAAAAATATCTATGCCAAATAATTATATTCTAAAACTAAAGTACTTATGCTATATATAATATGGTAGCTAGTTATGAGCATTATTTACCATCTATGGAAACAATAGATGCAATAAATGAACTGGCCAGAATATGTTGAAAGTAAAGACCACAGAATGATATCAATAGAAAAGGTGATACCAAACACATAGCAATACACAGAAAGGAGTAGCAACCATGACCTCCAACCCTGAGAGGTTGAGAGGAGGAGATGGGCCATTGCCAACCTCTGCTGTTGCAAGTTAACATCCATTGGGCGTTGTCACGAATGCCTCGAACCCAGCCAATCATGTGACTGTAACTACAAAACATGCACAGAGACCGCCTTACCATGATTAGATATGCGCATATCCCAATTGTTCTATAATTACCATGTCAGTTTAGGGCCACATGCCCACACACAGGATAGACAATGGGGCAGCAAAGTGGAAACATAATTCCTATTGTACTTACAACACAAAGGGACAATAACGTCAGAAGATGAGTGGATATAAAATAAAGCCTAAAAAAACACAGAAAGGTGTGAAAGTACCTAAAGTGAACAGTGGAATTAGTGCGGGTGTAAATAAACAAGTGAGAAGCACACCGTGACATTGAAATAAAATAAAAAAACAGACAAAAAACAATAACAAACTACCTTTACGTGTATTTTTAGATGTTTTGATGACATTTTTGCCTTTTTAATTGCTTATGAATAAATATGATGAGTGTTATGTATGAGACTTTGTAGGGCCATATAAAGGGGTTCATAAGACTGGTATCTTCTGTGTTATATGGAGATTGCTGCAATTTTGTAGGATTATTAGATATGTTTTTGCATACTGATATAATACATCCATAGAGATCTCTAAATATATGTGATCTTTTTGAGAAAGCGTATGTAAGTAAACAATTTTACTAATAATATATCAGATTGTTGTCCTGTTCATAGCTCATTTAGAGCCACAACGCTTTTCTCTTGCCTCCAGCTTTTTTCCACTTCTCCCTATTATTTTTGGCTTGTGAATATTTTCCTTGGCTCCAGTTTGTTCACCACTATTCATCTATGTAGATGAAAGATACAGAATAAAGACACAAATGGAGAGAGTTCATTGTTTGTTGTCAAAGTTTGTTACTGTTCTGACAAAAGTACAAGAGCCTGAGTACTTTCTCTGTTATGCCAGCGACAGCTGAAACAGGAAATTATAGTGCACAATAAGGAGATGCCGACATCTACGTGAGCATACTCATTAGGGCACCCTCCGGCAGAACGCTATAAAAAGCAAATGTGTTATAATTTGTAGCATAAAGCCTCGGCAACACAGACAATGTTAATGACCATTTGTGGAATTTTAGGGAAAAACTTGTGAACACTTTGCATCGTTAAAAATTAGTCAAGTGCTTATTTTATGGAACTGGTCGGTAAACACCTCTCATCTCTACACTTATATTGGGCAGTCAGGTTTTTGCCACTGGTCTTCAAAATGCATTTGTGTTTGACATAATTTTCTTAAGATGTAGTCATTGGGAGCATGCCAAGATAAAGTAATTCTGGGACTTTTCTTTTTAGTTATTTGATATATTTAAGTCCATTTTATAAATTTATCCAGGAGAAAACTAGGGACTTTAAGGGGGAATTCCAAGTGCACTGGTGCTCACAATTCATTGCAAAATCTACTATATACAGAACTCAGAGGATGTATCTCTCTCATATTCTGAATGGTCAGAGAATAATGGTTGCCTTGGGTTGACTACAATGATGAAGGTGTTAATGGAAATAACCATTGTCAATATTGATTTGTGCTGGTTATGGGTAAATACCTGATTTACAGGGAGGTATAGAGTAGTCTATTATTTTACTTACTAACACTCCTGATGGTTTTGCATGGTAAAGGAGATAATGGAAGTGATTTAGAGCAGTAAGACCTTTCCACAGACACGGAAAGAGCTACATGAGAACCCAAAGACTGGCAGACACGTTACAACTCAGAGGCCATATACATGAATGTGAAAAATGGACATTTTCTTAACATCTGCTTTTAGAACAATGGGAGTCAATGGGACACATACACATTTTTTTAAATTGATTATTTTGACTGTATCCATTTGGCGAGTTGGGTAAAAAAAAAAAAAAAAACCAACAATGAAGTTCAAGTTTTTTTCACAGCCAGTTAAAAATGGATGACAAAATGGACAAAATAGAGCATAGGATAGACACATGTGGCATACACTACAACCAGTAACTAACTGCCGAAACCGTGATTTCTTAGGGCCCCTTCACACGGCATAAGCGCTCGGCTCATTCCGAGCCATACACACGAGCGCTTCTAAACACTTCTCACTCACTTCAATGGGAGCGCTCATAAAGCCGGCTTTACGCGCACTCCCATTGAAGTGAATGGGAAGTGTTTAGAAGCGCTCGCGTGTACGGCTCGGAATGAGCCGAGCGCTTACGCCGTGTGAAGGGGCCCTTAAGGAGGATCTGATCAACCAGGTAATTTTTGGCTGTGAAGCAGCTGTCTCAAGCTACTCCCCCAGCAACAGATTAATAGGTAGAACATGGTAAAACAGCAGGAATAACCCTTCTGTTTACAGCAGATACACATTGAAGCAAAGCAAAAAATTGTTGCCACCTAGAGCTACTACTTGTAAAGAGACTGTTCCCATTTTATGCAACATTCAAGAATTGAACCTTTCTTTGCAAAGATTGTTTCACCCCTAAGGTCCCACTATTCTAACTAGCACAGGTACATAACAGCCCCATTACAGATTTTGCTGTAAGATAGTGCTGTTTACATCAATAAACATTATAGTCAATAGTTCTGGCTGTTCCTTCAGTGCCTGACAAGGGAGCACGGTCCACTTTTTGAATCTACTTTCCCTTGTTTTTGCCTGTGTTTGCCCAGTTCTCCGGTGATGAAAGTGGTACTTGCTGAACCCCTTGCCTTTGCCCCACAAATACGCAATCTTGTTGTTGTGACATCTTCACAACAGCCAAAGGTAAGAGGCCAACTGGTCATATTGATTCGCAATTTCACTTTGCAATATTTGCCAACCTTCATTTCCATATGAATCTGCACTATAGTGTCGCTCAGTGTCTTGTCTATCTTTTTGCTGTTACAGATTTTGCATTGGCCCAAAAACATATGCCACTGGGTATTAACCAAGCTTTATAACACTTTCTTCTGAAGGATCAAACATCTCATTCAATGATGTTACTTTGCTACATTTGAAGTTGCACCCGGTCTTTAGTAGGAGCCAAAGGTCTTCCAACATCTGTCATTTAAGAGCAAACCAATGCTATAAATGGACAAATGAGAGGAGTAATTGATTTCTGGAAGACGGTACAACCGTAGTTTCAGATTTATCCTTTCTTACTTTTCCTCTTAATTCAAGAGTCCAGATACAGTATTCTGCAATAAGTAAGTCAAGATGGTGAGATCAAAAAATAACCAAAAAATATGTGGCTCTATTTTTTCCTCTGAGCTGGTCACTTTGTGTCACTCAGCTCAGGACACATTAAGCCAAAGGAAAGGTGAGGACGAGCTTCATGAACCTCTCTAATCTAAAAAGATCATTTTTGTTTTTTGAGACAGTACATTGACACTGTCTGTATTAACATACATTACAGGCAGATATTACAACTCATTAAAATGCTTTTTCCAGTTGATTATTAAATCTCCTTGATTTTGGATCACACCTCATTATAACAATTATAATCAGATGCAGCATTTGACTTCCCCTGTGAGAAATGGCTAAAAAGGTTATGTTTGTTTTACTCATTTAAATTACTTACGAGCCGAAGTAAACAATCTCTCATCAAGTATGGCCTAATGCATTTACAATTGTGATGAACCTGCTTGTAACGTGAAATGAGAAAATATTAAAAACAGGGTATGGAGATTACGAGATTAACAGTCACAACAATAATACTTTAGTTCTTTTCATTTTGCAAAGGAAACTAGAGGATGATTATTTAGACGATCTTTCTATCCAACATTCTCTACCATATCTTCAACCATCTCTACAGACACCCAACGTTCCTTATACCAGTGAGTCAATTTATATGGCTTACTTGAGTTTTATTGAATTGTAAGTAGATATGCCTGCCATTAAAGAGGTTATCCACTAATAATATACAGTCCTATGAAAAAGTTTGGGCACCCCTATTAATCTTAATCATTTTTAGTTCTAAATATTTTGGTGTTTATAACAGCCATTTCAGTTTGATATATCTAATAACTGATGGACACAGTAATATTTCAGGATTGAAATGAGGTTTATTGTACTAACAGAAAATGTGCAATATGCATTCAACCAAAATTTGACCGGTGCAAAAGTATGGGCACCTCAACAGAAAAGTGACATTAATATTTAGTAGATCCTCCTTTTGCAAAGATAACAGCCTCTAGTCGCTTCCTGTAGCTTTTAATCAGTTCCTGGATCCTGGATAAAGGTATTTTGGACAAACAATTCAAGTTCAGTTAAATTAGATGGTCGCCGAGCATGGACAGCCCGCTTCAAATCATCCCACAGATGTTCAATGATATTCAGGTCTGGGGACTGGGATGGCCATTCCAGAACATTGTAATTGTTCCTCTGCATCAATGCCTGAGGATTTGGAGCGGTGTTTTGGATCATTGTCTTGCTGAAATATCCATCCCCGGCGTAACTTCAACTTCGTCACTGATTCTTGAACATTATTCTCAAGAATCTGCTGATACTGAGTGGAATCCATGCGACTCTCAACTTTAACAAGATTCCCGATGCCGGCATTGGCCACACAGCCCCAAAGCATGATGGAACCTCCACCAAATTTTACAGTGGGTAGCATGTGTTTTTCTTGGAATGCTGTTTCTTTTTGGATGCCATGCATAACGCCTTTTTTTATAACCAAACAACTCAATTTTTGTTTCCAAAATGAAGCTGCCTTGTCCAAATGTGCTTTTTCATACCTCAGGCAACTCTATTTGTGGCGTACGTGCAGAAACGGCTTCTTTCTCATCACTCTCCCATACAGCTTCTATTTGTGCAAAGTGCGCTGTATAGTTGACCGATGCACAGTGACACCATCTGCAGCAAGATGATGCTGCAGCTCTTTGGAGGTGGTCTGTGGATTGTCCTTGACTGTTCTCACCATTCTTCTTCTCTGCCTTTCTGATATTTTTCTTGGCCTGCCACTTCTGGGCTTAACAAGAACTGTCCCTGTGGTCTTCCATTTCCTTACTATGTTCCTCACAGTGGAAACTGACAGGTTAAATCTCTGAGACAACTTTTTGTATCCTTCCCCTGAACAACTATGTTGAACAATCTTTGTTTTCAGATCATTTGAGAGTTGTTTTGAGTAGCCCATGATGCCACTCTTCAGAGGAGATTCAAATAGGAGATCAACTTGCAATTGGCCACCTTAAATACCTTTTCTTATGATTGGATACATCTGGCTATGAAGTTCAAAGCTCACTGAGGTTACAAAACCAATTTTGTGCTTCAGTAAGTCAGTAAAAAGTAGTTAGGGGAATTCAAATCAATAAAATGATAAGGGTGCCCATACTTTTACACCGGTCAAATTTTGGTTTAATGCATATTGCACATTTTCTGTTAGTACAATAAACCTCATTTCAATCCTGAAATATTACTGTGTCCATCAGTTATTAGATATACCAAACTGAAATGGCTGTTGCAAACAACAAAATATTTAGAACAAAAAATGATTAAGATTAATAGGGGTGCCCAAACTTTTTCATAGGACTGTATATCCACTATCCACTATATCCAAGTATGTGACCACCAGGCCCACCACAAATCTCAAAGATGGAGTGTTGTGTAGAGTATGGTCCATAGGCACTTGCCATTTTGGATATTCTCATAGATATAATTGGAACAGTGATGGAGACTGAGCATCATCACTCTAGTCACATAGTCACTGCGATCGCTGGGGTCCCAATGATCAGACCTCCAGTGCTCATACACTTTTTCTATATACTTTCATCTCACGCTGCTTTCATCATTTGTATTATACTTTACATGGTATTATTATTATTCAGAATGTAGATGAAATTTGTAGATTTCATCCTCTCTGCTGATACTGTATATCAAAGCTGGTTAACCGCCACTGAATATTTAACTAACCCACTGCTATAATGCCTTGTGGCCTCAGCCTAATACACACTGGTAATTAATATTATTATTATTTATTGATTGATTGATTGATTGATTGATTGATTTATATAGCACCATTAATTCCATGGTGCTGTACAATATTATATAAATTCCATGGTGCTGTACATTATTATATTAATTCCATGGTTCTGTACATTATTATATTAATTCCATGGTGCTGTGCATTCTATTAACTTCATGAAGCTGTAGATTATATTAATTCCATGGTGCTGTACATTATTATATTAATTCCATGGTGCTGTACATTATTATATTAATTCCATGGTTCTGTATATTATTATATTAATTCCATGATGCTGTACATTCTATTAACTCCATGAAGCTGTACATTATATTAATTCCATGGTGCTGTACATTATTATATTAATTCCATGGTGCTGTACATTATTGTATTAATTTTATGGCGCTGTACAATATTATATTAATTCCATGGTGCTATACATTATTATATTAATTCCATGGTTCTGTACCTTATTATATTAATTCCATGGTGCTGTACATTATTATATTAATTCCATGGTGCTGTACATTATTATGTTAATTCCATGGTTCTGTACATTATAATAATTCCATGGTTCTGTACATTATTATATTAATTCCATGGTGCTGTACATTATAATAATTCCATGGTTCTGTACATTATTATATTAATTCCATGGTGCTGTTGAGGGTTTACATACAGTACACAAAATAAATAAAACAAATATAATACTAACAGTGAACGACTGGCACAGTGGGATAGAGGGCCCTGCCCCCAAGGGCTTACAATCTATAAGGTATATCAATATGAGCTTTTGGTTTCATTCTCATTTTCAGTTTAGTAGTTTTATTCTATAGGGGAATGCGTTGTATAAATAAAGAGAATTGATCTGCTAACCTGTAGTCCCTTTATATAACCGCTGGGGTACATGTATAATAAGTGGAGTTTTCAGTCTTTGTTTATTGATATGTTGTTGTTTTTTACTTTATATATTCTTTGGATGTTTTAGTGTATAATGTGTAGTAAATCCTTCTTTTGCCTTTTTTTCAACATTATTGGCTTTGTTCGCTACAAACATGGCAAATATCTCCATATTGTAAAAAGCCAAAATAAAAATACGATTCACAAAATAACACCCAGAAACACACACATACATAAATGTATGCATATAAACACCCTGTTTATAGAGTGTGACTTGTATCTGGTGTCCAGGATAGAAAGTTAGCAAGTAAGCATAAAATAAGGTGTCCAATGAAAGCAAGTAAAAGTTGTACAGCAGATGTATAGCACTGGAATCCAACAAAGGGAAAGAATAGGATGCATTGTAGGCTTGGTTTAACCTCCCATAGATATAGACAGAAATCTCACTGGACTTCCAGATTAATGGATTAGTACTACTGCCCTGATTGACCGAAATTAAGACCCTTTTAAGGAACCCATCATTTTGATAAATCTGTCCAATTTTTTACAAAGGTGAAGAGCTGAGAAATTTTCTATACATACTTGTGGGAAAGTTTCAATATTACTTGACATTGATTCATTTAGATCTCTGCTCATTCTTGGTTTAAGAGTCCAGTGGGTGGTACTTCTGAAACAGGGAAGGCTGTGTGTATACAATATGCGTGATTGTGTAAGAAAAATAAAAATATATACATATATATATATATATATATATATATATATATATATATGTTCAGTTTGTTCCTAAGTCTGCTACCTGCAGACCGGACTCCATTTTCAAAGTGACAGCTTTCTTTTAACCAGTCGATTGCAAGCAGTAACAAGTAAGGACGGGTGAAAGCACCTAACAAAATGTACATTTGGAATGAATAACCGCCGAAAACAAAGACGAAAGGTTAAGTTTTCAACTCAGAAACATATCTAATTGTTTAAATCACACCAAAGCAGAGAGAATGAATCCAATAACTCACCTAGCCAACTAATTTTTACACATTAGTTGAACTCCTGTCTAATTCTAGAAAAATATATGTTGTGTCTGTCTGTTTTTAGTGACTGAATTCACAGGAACATTTCTACTCTGCCAAAAAAAAGAAAGTCTTTGTGCTCAATCCTACAGTTCCGTGAATCTATTGTACATTCAAAGAGCTTGCTCCAACTGAGATGGAGTCGTGCCATATAATCAAGACAATGAAGAGAAGTATTGCAATACAACAATCATTTGACTCTAAATAATTATCTTTAAATTGACCTAAGTGGGGTTTTATTTCTTATGTTCCACTTTGTTTAACAGAAAATGTTCTGGAAATAAAAGCCAGGACCACTTAACACGCGGCTTTTCACAACAGTTTAACAATTTTATTCTATACGTTCTCAGATTAGTTCTGGAGAACAGAAAAAAACACGAAGGTATAACAATTTATCAACACGGTGTTTAGAAATACATAAGGAACAGGCTGAGCCTTAGTACAATGCTATATTTCACTTGTCTTTAGACTGTAAGAGTCATGTTAAAAGTTAAAATATCTTTATAATATTCAGTATGCCCATGTAGCAGGGATGTTCAATAGCTTTCTCATTTCTTGCCTGGCAGACAATGGGTTCTTCTTTGAAGCGACGAGGCTGATGTCATTGCTCCAAAGAGGTAATTGGTAGAGATGAGCGAGTAGTACTCGATCGAGTAGGTGTTCGATCGAATACTACGGTATTCGAAATACTCGTACTCGATTGAGTACCACTAGCTGTTCGAAGTTAAGATTCGATGCAGAAACAGCGTTGATTGGCAGAATGCTATACATTGCCAATCAACGCTGGTTCTTCTCTTACCTTTAAAAGTCTTCTCCCTGCGCAGCGTCCCCGTGGCGTCTTCCGGCTCTGAATTCACTCTGCCAGGCATCGGGCCTGGGCAGAGCCGACTGCGCATGTCCGCTTGTAGTGCAGGCATGCACAGTCGGCTCTGCCCAGGCCCGATGCCTAGCAGAGTGAATTCAAGGACGGAAGAGGACGCAGGGACACTGCGTAGGGAGAAGAATCCAGCCCGACCCTCACTCATGGACTTGGTAAGTAGAATTTGATCGAATTTTGCGTACTCCTGAAACAAGCATTTCCCCCATAGACTATAATGGGGTTCGAAACCCGTTTGAACAGTCGAACAGTGAGCGGCTGTTCGAATTGGATTTCGAACCCCGAACATTTTAGTGTTCGCTCATCTCTAGTAATTGGCAACACCCTCGTTGCTTCAAAGAGCTTATTTGCATGTGAACAGATCTTGGTAACAAGGTCATCAGTTCACAAGGTGAAAACACTATTATATTAGGGTCTCCTGAATCAATCTGTGGAGATGGGTTTATATTTTGGGTTGTGGTGACTGATAATTCTTAAATTCCATGTGATGTTCAAGGTTTTTGCTTCAGAAACACCACTGTTAGGGTGGGTTCACATCTGCACCCGGTCTCCGATTTAGCCAATCCAGACAGTTTCTGTCTTATGCCCCGTGAAACTGAACAATAGACAGAAACCCAGCAGTCAGTTTTCAAAACCATTCACTTGAATGGGTTTGTAAAGGTGACCACCCGTGAGCGTCTTCTGCCTGCCTGCGGGGAACCTGTTTTTTTAACAGGACACAAAGTCCTACATGTCCAACTTTGTGTCCAGCTAAAAAAATGGTTTTCCCGCGGACACGCAGGAGACGCACATGGGTGGTCACCTTTACAAACCCATTCAAGTGAACAGGTTTGAAAACTGACCCATGGGTTTCCATGTCCTATCCAGTTTCACGGGGAAGAAGACGGAAACCGGCCGGATTGGCTAAACCGGAGACCGAGTGCAGATTTGAACCTGCCCTTACTGTTAAGATATCCCCACCAAATTACTCAGGCCCACGACACTTCACATTTGCTCTTATCATATTCACCTCAAGGAAATTGATTTGTCACAAACTGAATTCAGTACAAATTTCCCTCAAATTTTTGATTTAGGGATTTGTTCTTGATGGATTGTTCAAAATGGCAGAATTATTATTATTATTATTATTATTATTATTATTATTATCATTATATATATTATTGGTTAGTGAAAACAGGTGATTATTTACTTTCAATGAGCAAAAGTAATTGATCTAAACCGCCTAATGATAGCTGTAATCATTGTGAGAAGGTGACAGGCAGAGTTCTGGAGTCTCACTATATCAGCCCCAGATTCCTGACTTATGTGTGGCCCAGGGCGGGTCTCAGGTTTCAGCCCCAGGTATGGGTCATAGGCTCATTACTGGCCCAGAAAAGGCTGCAGGGCCTAAACTTCAGGGCAGATCCTGGAAGTGAGGAGCTGGCTGGGTCTGTCCTGTAACCCTAAGTCCGGTGAGACCAAATTGTGCTTGTTTTTTCATGTGGCTGGTAGTAAGCCTCAAGTATAGTTAGGTTATTATTTCTGTTTAGTTAGTTGCTTGGACAAGCAGGAATTTGTTTTATTTTTGCCTGAAGTTAAGGCTGTATTTTATTTTGCTCATTTGTGCCTGAAGTTAAGGTTTATTTATTTATCTGTTTTTCTAAATAAACTAGTTTGCTGCATATTTTGTGTCCCTATCTTGACTGTTTGGGTTCAAACCACCGCTTCTACGAAGCTAACTTCCCCACATCACCTACACCTGTCGATGACTGGTTAAGATCATGTGGTGATCAATCACTGGGGAGCTCAGTTCAGTTGAGGATGTATATGTGATCAACTGGAAGAGAATAACATCTAAGGCATTAGTTATTTCCTAATAATAACAAAATATTGTTGATATTCATTATTCCTAACCTTCTTTCCCCCTTGATATAAGCTGTTACAGGGAGAGCAGGGAAAGAAGCTAGTTGGCTTGACATACCATGGGGGGGGGGGGAATCAACGGTAAGCTTTTACTATAAAAATAACGAAAACTAGTTTCACTAGTTTACTAAATTATGAATATTTAATGCCACTTCTGATTAAAGTAGTACCACATGGCATTTTTGCTTTCACCTATACACTTCTCTAATGGTAATGATCCTTGCCAAATGTATTGTCATTAACAAAAGTGGAGTATATTATAAAGAAATCTATGACCCAAGGCTGCTGTAGATTTGTGTCTAGTTACTAGGGCACCTGGAGGATATGCCTAGTCATCACCATCATCAGTTGTGCACTGGAATAAAATACACCAGTATTGATGAATCCCCCAATACATGCATACATATACTGTACATGTATATACAGTGACTCGGGCATAGTAGTGTGGAGATGGTGTAGTTAGAAATAAGCCCAAGATAGCAGCCAAACTGATCGTGCTGGTGAATGGATCCCCAGGACACATCCTGCTGATTGTCTCCTGTGTAATGGTGCTTCGATGTGTCCCTGGTGTAGGCACAAATGAAGGCAAAGGAAACCAAAATTAAAGGCAGTTGAAACAGGTATAGCTTGTGGCTCAGTTCACTTTGCACAGTTTCATCCAATTGCAATGCAATATGTAGGCGCAAGTTTTAGTTTTGCGAGCCTGGGTTTTAGTGGCATGGGATTGCCTACTACTCTATCTGCAACTAGCTATCCTACAGAGCTCAAGGAACTCTATGTCAAGCTAACTCCCATTAACTCCACTAGGTCTCAACTAACTGAAGTGGACACAAAGTTACTTAGAGATTGAGGGCTTCTAACAATCACCATACTCCTTCTACCTTGTAGAAACCCCAGAGCATGTGGCAATCATGTCCATACACCAATAACACCAAACTAAAATGGTCTGTTTGTTAACTCCAAAGTTCCTACTATAAAGCTGAGAAGTGCAAGTAGCGAGATACATATATACTGAGTGTATATATATATATATATATATATATATATATATATATCTTGTGGGGAATTTACCTTGGTAGAAGCAGTGGTGTGGACCCAAACAGTCAAGACAGGGGCACAAAATATGCAGCAAACTGGCTTATTTAATTAAAAACAAAACAAACAAAAAAAACCCAGGAAAATAAATAAACCTTGACTTCAGGCACAAAATGATCAAAACAAAATACAGCCTTAACTTCAGGAAAAAAAAAAACAAAATAAAAAAAACCCTGCTCATCTGAGCAACTAACTAAATAGAACTAATAACCTAACTAGAGATGAGCGAACACTAAAATGTTCGAGGTTCGAAATTCGATTCGAACAGCCGCTCACTGTTCGAGTGTTCGAATGGGTTTCGAACCCCATTATAGTCTATGGGGAACATAAACTCGTTAAGGGGGAAACCCAAATTCGTGTCTGGAGGGTCACCAAGTCCACTATGACACCCCAGGAAATGATACCAACACCCTGGAATGACACTGGGACAGCAGGGGAAGCATGTCTGGGGGCATAAAAGTCACTTTATTTCATGGAAATCCCTGTCAGTTTGCGATTTTCGCAAGCTAACTTTTCCCCATAGAAATGCATTGGCCAGTGCTGATTGGCCAGAGTACGGAACTCGACCAATCAGCGCTGGCTCTGCTGGAGGAGGCGGAGTCTAAGATCGCTCCACACCAGTCTCCATTCAGGTCCGACCTTAGACTCCGCCTCCTCCGGCAGAGCCAGCGCTGATTGGCCGAAGGCTGGCCAATGCATTCCTATGCGAATGCAGAGACTTAGCAGTGCTGAGTCAGTTTTGCTCAACTACACATTTGATGCACACTCGGCACTGCTACATCAGATGTAGCAATCTGATGTAGCAGAGCCGAGGGTGCACTAGAACCCCTGTGCAAACTCAGTTCACGCTAATAGAATGCATTGGCCAGCGCTGATTGGCCAATGCATTCTATTAGCCCGATGAAGTAGAGCTGAATGTGTGTGCTAAGCACACACATTCAGCACTGCTTCATCACGCCAATACAATGCATTAGCCAGTGCTGATTGGCCAGAGTACGGAATTTGGCCAATCAGCGCTGGCTCTGCTGGAGGAGGCGGAGTCTAAGGTCGCTCCACACCAGTCTCCATTCAGGTCCGACCTTAGACTCCGCCTCCTCCAGCAGAGCCAGCGCTGATTGGCCGAATTCCGTACTCTGGCCAATCAGCACTGGCTAATGCATTGTATTGGCGTGATGAAGCAGTGCTGAATGTGTGTGCTTAGCACACACATTCAGCTCTACTTCATCGGGCTAATAGAATGCATTGGCCAGCGCTGATTGGCCAGAGTACGGAATTCGGCCAATCAGCGCTGGCTCTGCTGGAGGAGGCGGAGTCTAAGATCGCTCCACACCAGTCTCCATACAGGTCCGACCTTAGACTCCGCCTCCTCCAGCAGAGCCAGCGCTGATTGGCCGAATTCCGTACTCTGGCCAATCAGCGCTGGCCAATGCATTCTATTAGCTTGATGAAGCAGAGTGTGCACAAGGGTTCAAGCGCACCCTCGGCTCTGATGTAGCAGAGCCGAGGGTGCACAAGGGTTCAAGTGCACCCTCGGCTCTCCTACATCAGAGCCGAGGGTGCGCTTGAACCCTTGTGCAGCCTCGGCTCTGCTACATCAGAGCCGAGGGTGCGCTTGAACCCTTGTGCACACTCTGCTTCATCAAGCTAATAGAATGCATTGGCCAGCACTGATTGGCCAGAGTACGGAATTCGGCCAATCAGCACTGGCCAATGCATCCCTATGGGAAAAAGTTTATCTCACAAAAATCATAATTACACACCCGATAGAGCCCCAAAAAGTTATTTTTAATAACATTCCTCCCTAAATAAAGGTTATCCCTAGCTATCCCTGCCTGTACAGCTATCCCTGTCTCATAGTCACAAAGTTCACATTCTCATATGACCCGGATTTGAAATCCACTATTCGTCTAAAATGGAGGTCACCTGATTTCGGCAGCCAATGACTTTTTCCAATTTTCTTCAATGCCCCCGGTGTCGTAGTTCCTGTCCCACCTCCCCTGCGCTGTTATTGGTGCAAAAAAGGCGCCAGGGAAGGTGGGAGGGGAATCGAATTTTGGCGCACTTTACCACGCGGTGTTCGATTCGATTCGAACATGGCAAACACCCTGATATCCGATCGAACATGTGTTCGATAGAACACTGTTCGCTCATCTCTAAACCTAACTATACATGTGTCTTACTTCCAGCCACATGAACAAAACAAGTGCAATATTGTCTCACTGGACTCAGGGTTACAGGACAGAACCATACACCTCCTTTCATCTCATGGAAATGCACTGCAATACAGGAGCTGCAGATTTTTCTGGGTCAGTAATGAGCCAAAGATCTACACCTGGGCTGAGTCCTACTCCAGATCCACCCTGGACCACACATATGTCAGAAACCTGAGGCTGATATATCTGGACTCCAGCACTCTGCCTGTCACCTTCTCACTATACATATATATATATATATATATATATATATATATATGTATAGTATATATACACTATGTGATCAAAAGTATCCAGACACCCCCAAAAACATACGTTTTTCATATTAGGTGCATTGTGCTGCCACCTACTGCCAGGTACTCCATATCAGCGACCTCAGTAGACATTAGACATCGTGAGAGAGCAGAATGGGGCGCTCCGTGGAACTGACGGACTTCGAACATCGTCAGGTGATTGGGTGCCACACATCATGCAGGTCAATTCCAAATGACGCCTCGCTTGGTGTAAGGAGCGTAAACATTGGACGATTGAACAGTGGAAAAACGTGTGGAGTGACGAATCATGGTACACAATGTGGCGATCTGATGGCAGGGTGTGGGTATGGCGAATGCCTGGTGAACTTCATCTGCCAGCGTGTATAGTGCCAACAGTAAAATTCGGAGGCAGTGGTGTTATGGTGTGGCCGTGTTTTTCATGGAGGGGGCTTGCACCCCTTGTTGTTTTGCGTGGCACTATCACAGCACAGGCCTACATTGATGTATTAAACACCTTCTTGCTTCCCACTGTTGAAGAGCAATTCAGGGATGGCGATTGCATCTTTCAACACGATTGAGCACCTGTTCATACTGCACGGCCTGTGGCAGAGTGGTTACACGACAATAACATCTCTGTAATGGACTGGCCTGTACAGAGTCCTGACTTGAATCCTATAGAACACATTTGGGATTTTTTGGAACGCCGACTTCGTGCCAGAGGAATGTCTGCTCCAGTAAGAAGGGGGATAGGAGCGCAGAGAAGACTAGACAGGTGCTGGCAGTGGGAGATTCAATTATTAGGGGAACAGATAGGGCAATCTGTCACAAAGACCGGGATCGTCATACGGTGTCTTGCCTTCCTGGTGCTCGAGTTCGACACATCGCGGATCGGGTTGACAGATTACTGGGTGGGGCTGGTGTGGATCCAGCGGTCATGGTGCACGTTGGCACAAATGACAAGGTTAGCAGTAGGTGGAAGGTCCTTAAAGGGATTTCAGGGATTTGGGGAGCAAGTTGAAGGCAAGGACCTCCAGGGTAGTATTCTCAGAAATACTGCCTGTTCCACGAGCCACACAGGAAAGGCAGCGGGAGATTAGGGAGGTAAACAAGTGGCTCAAGAGTTGGTGTAGGAAGGAGGGGTTTGGGTTCCTGGAGAACTGGGCCAACTTTGCTGTGGGCTACAGGTTCTATGCTAGGGATGGGCTGCATCTCAATGGCGAAGGTGCAGCTTTGCTGGGTGAGAAGATGGCTAGACGGTTGGAGGAGTGTTTAAACTAGGTACTGGGGGGGAGGGTAACAGATGTAGAGGGCAAGATAGTGTAGAAATGGAAAGAGGGCTAGATACTGAAACTGGGGGTGGAGCAGGGGGTCGGGTTAGAGCAGTCAGTAGGCAGTGGAAGAGTAGGGAAGATAAATCTATGAAATGTATGTATACGAATGCCGGAAGTCTTACTAACAAGATGGAGGAACTAGAAGTGATGATGTTGGAAGAAAATTATGACATGGTGGGGGTAAGTGAGACATGGCTGGACTCTAGCTATGACTGGGCTGTAAATATAGGTACAGCATGTTTAGAAAGGAGCGTACAAATAAGAAACGGGGAGGGGTTTGCTTATACGTAAAACGTAAAATCAGGCCTTAAGCCAGTCCTGCATGAGGACATCTGGGAGGAAAATGAATAAGTGGAGTCCTTATGGGTGGAAATTACGGGAGGAACAAAAAATAAAATACTGATAGGAGTTTGTTATAAATCTCCAAATATAACGGAAGAAGCTGAAAATATACTAATAAAACAAATAGATGAGGCTGCAAAGCATAATAAAGTCATTATTATGGGGGATTTCAACTACATAAATATAAATATATATATCAGTAATACAAGACAATTACCTATCGCAACTAGTGCAGGACCCAACAAGAGGAGAGGCACTTTTAGAGCTAATTTTAACAAATGAACCTGACATACTGTCAAAAGTGGAGGTTGGGGGACATCTGGGTAATAGTGACCATAACATAATAAGTTTTCTTGTACACATTAAGAAGATGTTTATTAGAGGGGGTACAAAAACACTAAACTTCAGGAAGGCCAATTTTAACCAGCTGAGAGAGGAGTTTAGCAGCATAAACTGGGGCAATGTCCTCAACGTGACGGGAACACAAACTAAATGGGACATCTTCAAAAATATACTAAATAAGAGCACTAGAAAACAGTTTAGAGAAAAGAGGTCTACGGGGAGATCTAATAACAATGTACAAATACATGAAGGGACAATACAAAGAACTTTCTAAGGATATTTTTACTCCTAGGCCAGTGACAGTGACAAGAGGACATCCTCTACGTCTGGAGGAGAGAAGGTTTCACCAGAAACATAGGCAGGGATTCTTCACAGTAAGAACAGCGAGGCTCTGGAACTCTCTGCCCCAGGAAGTGGTGATGGTGGATTCATTAAACAAGTTCAAAGTGGGCCTGGATGCCTTTCTTGAAGAGAAAAGTATAACAGGTTATGGACTCTAGATTTTAAGGACACGTTGATCCTGGGTTTTTACACTGACTGCCAGATTTGGAGTCGGGAAGGAATTTTTTTCCCCTGAAATTGGGCAATTGGCATGAGCCTCATGGGGTTTTTTGCCTTCCCCTAGATCAACACTGTAGGGATTGTAGGGTTATAGGTTGGACTTGATGGACAAATGTCTTTATCCAACCTCATCTACTATGTAGCTATATATATATATATATATATATATATATATATATTTAAATTTAAATTTTATATTGAATATATATATATATTATACATATCATATATTATCATATATATATATGTATATATATATATATACACTCACTGGCCACTTTATTAGGTACACCATGCTAGTAACGGGTTGGACCCCCTTTTTCCTTCAGAACTGCCTCAGTTCTTCGTGGCATAGATTCAACAAGGTGCTGGAAGCATTCCTCAGAGATTTTGGTCCATATTGACATGATGGCATCACACAGTTGCCGCAGATTTGTCGGCTGCACATCCATGATGCAAATCTCCCGTTCCACCACATCCCAAAGATGCTCTATTGGATTGAGATCTGGTGACTGTGGAGGCCATTGGAGTACAGTGAACTCATTGTCATGTTCAAGAAACCAGTCTGAGATGATTCCAGCTTTATGACATGGCGCATTATCCTGCTGAAAGTAGCCATCAGATGTTGGGTACATTGTGGTCATAAAGGGATGGACATGGTCAGCAACAATACTCAGGTAGGCTTTGGCATTGCAACGATGCTCAATTGGTACCAAGGGGCCCAAAGAGTGCCAAGAAAATATTCCCCACACCATGACACCACCACCACCAGCCTGAACCGTTGATACAAGGCAGGATGGATCCATGCTTTCATGTTGTTGACGCCAAATTCTGACCCTACCATCCGAATGTCGCAGCAGAAATCGAGACTCATCAGACCAGGCAACGTTTTTCCAATCTTCAATTGTCCAATTTCGATGAGCTTGTGCAAATTGTAGCCTCAGTTTCCTGTTCTTAGCTGAAAGGAGTGGCACCCGGTGTGGTCTTCTGCTGCTGTAGCCCATCTGCCTCAAAGTTCGACGTACTGTGGGTTCAGAGATGCTCTTCTGGCTACCTTGGTTGTAACGGGTGGCTATTTGAGTCACTGTTGCCTTTCTATCAGCTCGAACCAGTCTGGCCATTCTCCTCTGACCTCTGGCATCAACAACGCATTTCCGCCCACAGAACTGCCGCTCACTGGATGTTTTTTCTTTTTCGGACCATTCTCTGTAAACCCTAGAGATGGTTGTGCGTGAAAATCCCAGTAGATCAGCAGTTTCTGAAATACTCAGACCAGCCCTTCTGGAACCAACAACCATGCCACGTTCAAAGGCACTCAAATCACCTTTCTTCCCCATACTGATGCTCGGTTTGAACTGCAGGAGATTGTCTTGACCATGTCTACATGCCTAAATGCACTGAGTTGCCGCCATGTGATTGGCTGATTAGAAATTAAGTGTTGACGAGCAGTTGGACAGGTGTACCTAATAAAGTGGCCGGTGAGTGTATATATATATATATATACAAATATATGAAATGTACATATCTTCTCTAATTCTACATATATAGAGTAAACCTTTTGCTCATTTTATGATTTTTTTTGGTCTATTTTCTGTATGTACCATATATATTTGAAATTTGATCATAAAGACAGACAAGACAGACCATTTGATCTTTTCCTGGTGCCAATCTTATATGTTTTTAAAGTCCAGCGTTTTTCTCTTATGATACAGTAAATATAATAGTATTATCATTCCTCAAGAACAAAACTCTAGGAAGTAAATACTTTTAGCTTGTCTAGAATCACGCTCAATAAAGTCTTTCAATAGGTCAAAATCTGTGAGTAAAATAATAGACTGAGTAAAGGTAATTCTTTCATGGAGGCCCATCAGGTTTTTCCATTCTCATTCAATTAAATTAAAGTATATTCTTCTTGGATATAACGCCAGCAATAAACGCAGCTATTTCCACTCTTATAGAAGACCCATATGTGGCCTTTTGATAGTCTTGTGAAATGTTCAATGTGTTCTGCAAAATGAATCAAAGGCATACAACACCAAGAACAAAGATGATGATTTTTGGCAAATAATTCCTGAGACCACCTAGACTGTAAACTGCAACAGAGAAAGATTTTAAACCAAAGTGCGTTTCGAGTAATATTAAATGCAGCATATTTCTCAAAAAGTAAGATCTTTTAATGGAAACATTGTGACCTATTTAAATCTCACACCATGATGGAATTATTATATTCCAATAATAAAAATGTAATGGAAAGGAAAGGCTAAAATCTCTGGCATGATCACTCAGAATTAAATGCTTGTATAAAAAAAAATGCAATGAGGGTCATTTACATAGCAAGAACTGAGCTACACACATACATGCCTCGACACATTAAACAGGAAGGTCACAAATGGGAACAATCGCTTTGCTCTCTTTGCTTGATTTCTAATATAGAACATATAGATACAGATATAACACATTTAGCTATATCTTTTATACTATATATAATGTTACAATGGCCAATATTTTGAACTTCTAAATGCCCTAAACTAAGTAACCTTAACAATAGGACAAAAAAGTGTACAAAAAAGTAGTGTTATTAGTAGACGAATATCTGTGAGATAAGACAGGGACAGTTTATTAATACACACTGTAATACACTCCATACAGACTCTGTATACAGCCATTGGTAATGTTGCTTCCCTCCTACCCGTGTTTCCCCGAAAGTAGGTCACCCCCAAAAGTAAGGCATGGGGAGGTTGTTGAATTGTCTAATATAAGGCACCCCCCCCCCCGAAAATAAGACATCCCCAAAAAATCATTGCAGCTGCTGCCTCTGCTGTGGTATCCACTGGCCCTGCTGCTGTAGGATGAGATGGGAGATGCCCGCTGTGCATATGCTGCGGAGAGTTCACTCTCCCAGCTCATCCCAGAGGCAGAGGCAGCAGCTGGCATACAACAGAAGCAGCAGCTGACTTTACTGTGCACACAGAGCACAGCGCACAGCATCCAGCCGGCAATGCCCACGAAGTGAGGCTCTCCAGCGCAACCCCTGGAAGCCTCACTAAGCCCCACCCACCACTTCCGCTGCTGGGACGAACAGCAGGACCAGCGCTGCTACGAAGATGAGGAAGGTAAGTAGCATAGCTTTCTCCCCCCTCCCCTACACTACCTACAACTGGCAGTCATGCCATCACTCCGCTAAGGAAGCTAAGGTTGTCCATAAGATGTCCACTGAAAATAAGACAGGTCCTATATTAGGACACTGTCTTATTTTCAGGGACACGGTAGTTCCACGGTCATGTGAGAATTGTAGGATCTGCTGGGTCATAGAGATAGTATCACCTGCACACAGTATTATCCCCCATAGTGTCCCCTGCACACAGTATTATGCACCATAATGAACACCCATAAACAATTATTATACTCTGGGGTCTTTTCAGACCCCAGAGTATAATAATCGGAGACCCAGGGGGAGAAAAACATTTAAAAAAACTCTGTTACTCACCCATCTCACGGCTCCTATGCTGTCGGCCTCCGAAGAAGTCGATCATCAATGACGTCAGACGTCACATGACCCGGGACGCAGGCCCGGCTCATGTGACATCGGACGACTAGGCCGAAGCCTGCATGGATTGTGGAGAGGTAAGTAACAGTGTTTTTTATGTTTCTTACCTCTCCCGGTCCGCCAATCATTTTACTCGGGGGTCCGAAAAGACCCCCCGAGTATAATGATAGAAGCGGTAGCGGCTGTCACCGGGCCCCTAATGTCCCGGGCCCTGTGGCAGCTGCCTCCGCTGTTATGGCGGTAGTTACGCCACTGCCCGTTAGAGAGGTTACAAAACCATGGCTTCCTTCTTTCAGAAACAGTGCCACATATGTGCATTGATCATGTGTGATATTGTAGCTCACCCTCAGCCACTTCAATAGAGCTAAGCTGCGATATCAGCCACAACCCATAGATGAGTGTGGCCCTGTTACTTGAAGAAAATTGTACATATTTCTAATATTTTAGAAGCCCCTTCTCATGTAGAAGAAAATGTTTTTTTTTTTAAGTGTAGTTCTCTACAAGGTAAGACACCTAAAATGCACCGTAATATGAAAGGACCACGGGGCTAGATGTAATTTATTTATACTATTTTATGGAATGTCTGATTTTTTAATCTATATTTAAAAATGGGCCAAACAGTAAAATAGTTTGGCTTTTTTTCCCCCGCTATAGTGTTCACCATATGGGAAAAATATTCTCATAAGGAAGTTTGTACACTGGATGTGTTTAGACACAGGGATACCTAATGTGTATGTGTTTCACTTTATAGTTTTATTTTTATATGTGTTATAGGGGAAAGGATCTAAGTTAAATTTTTAGCTTTTTTAAAATATTTCTTTACTTTATTTTTTACTTAAATTTTTGGGGTCTGTTCACTAATACAATACATTGCAATGTATCGTAAAATTGTGGCACTTCTATTATAGGCTGCATAGACCAGCCTATAATAGAAGCTAATGCCAAACTAGCCTGAGAGCCAATACTAGGCTCCTGGCTGTTATGGCAATGGATCGTCAGCCCTGGATCACTTTCTAGGGGCCAGTGATCCACTCCATAATGGCGCCATTGGGAAAATGGAGCTTCTGTCTGCTCTACCAGAGGCACCAGTGGGATAATGCACATTATCAAATTTAAGTACCTGAAATCTGCCATATATTACAGCAGATGTTGGGAAGGGGTATTATCAATGCACTACAAATAGACCAAGTTCAAAAACTTTCAAAAGTGCCCATTAAAAGATTTTCATACTGTGAGGCCATTTTACTTCCCATCACTGTACCAGTCTGTTGTATATAGTTTATATGCGATCTCCAAATATATTCATGTATATTGAGTCAATGGAGGCCCACTGTAATGCTTTCTATCATATTATACGCAATAATAAATATGTGTTTGTCTACTTGGCTTTGTTTGCATTGATACAAAGGGTTATCTAGGAATTCTGTGCTAATACAGCTTAACAAAAAGCTTAACAAAAAAGTCAGAATGTCAGGTACATTGAAAGGTTAAATGGGCATCCTGGAAACCTCACTCCTGCACTAGTGCCCTAATCATATAATTACACATTAATTAATAACTTTCCAAGTATGCTTAATCCACTAATTATCCGCAGCAATTGGCAAACACTGCAACGACTTGTCAATTTTTATTAATTACAAGAATGTGTATATATGTATATATCTTTTTTAGTGTAACATAATTAGTCCTACATTACAATGAACATGAGGTGAAGGGTCAGCTTGCTACATGTATATTGTCACAGCTTAGGTCATGTTATGCTAATGTCACTTTATGCAGCTTACAAAGTATGTAGCCAGATATCATAGAAACGTATTTACTGCCTCCAGAGCTATTTCTGACTTGTAAGGACTTTATATTAGACATGAAGATTTTTGCTGTAGGTTTTATTTTTTCCATTTTGATTTTACTTGACCAGTTAATAGTATTACATAGATTTGTGGTCTCAAACTGCATTGTTATTAAATTGTACATCTGCACCGAATTCTATTATATAAGCAGTGAGGTACATTGCTAATAGGCTCATGATATACATGTTTTTACTGAAAGCCTTTGTAATGAATAGTATTCCAAGCTGCAAAAATGGTGTAGCCATTGTCAACGGAGACTAAAAAAACATCAGTTTAACCGAGCCCAGTGGATACATTTGGTGCGTATACCCAGGTATTTTCCGGATGTATAGGCTAAAAGTAGGTTCAAAAATCATCTGATCTCTGCCTGGACTATACATTATCCTTGCATGCCCATATGGTCAGGGTCTGGGGTTGCTAGGTGGGGTGGCATACACACCAAAAGTCCAGATTCTTTAGTCCAAAACAAAGGTAGAGTTTATTTTCATTCAAAAAGGTAGTGCAGCAACAAAAGGAAATAATACAGAAATAAATACCTGCCCGGCTAGGCTCTAACTAAACATAGAATAGGTTACCTCACCTAGAATAACAGTAATCAAAAGCCAGTAGAATCATTCAGGACACAGCTCCAAAAATATGCCCTCTCTGTTGGCTCTCCAGCCAAGCTCTGCTCCAAAGTCTTTGCTGGAGCAACTTCTTAAGCTCCCTTGATGAGCAGACTCTCTGCAGCTGATACGCTGCTGGAACACCCCCAATGTGTGGACTGGAGGGGGTGGAATGACAGGTCCCACTACCAATCTACCTGCCATTCCTAAAAAATCCAGCCCAGTAACCGGAACTTTGAAATAACCCTCAGCAGACAATAGTTATCTGCTGAGAAACAATCTTTCTGGAGTTTTCTCATCTCACCCACCTCAGTAGTCTGGGTGAAATGTACACCCCCTCCGTTACCTGACCAGCCATCGGCTTACAATGTGTACAACTAGGTATGGCCTAGTACTCTAAGGCACGTGGCAATATAGTGCAATGAGAATCCACAACATCTATGTCTGAGGAAATTGGTGATCATATTGAATACAATTGTGTTACTGTGTCTGGTGAACTTTATTTCATTGGCCCATGTTGTGACACTTGCCTAAAAAAGTTTTTTTAATCATGGAAAAATAAATGATATTTATATAAAAACATGTTTTTCACTGGTCTGATGTGTTATATTCGGCTGACCTCTGCTCTGTAAAGGCCGACTGACAAATATTCTAACATAGATCAATATGAGAGAAAAGATTGCTCTGCCTTTATGCTATGTCTAACATGTGCTCAGTTTGTTTAGGTTTGAGTAGTATTTGGGGTTCCCATGATGATGTCACAGACCATCTGATCGACACTCCTGTATCGGTGAAGACAATGGTGTCCAGTGTTTAGCATCACAGAATGCTTTTATCAATTTAATTGGCCACTTCCTCTGGATCCACCCCGTATGGGTGAGGCTAATGGCATATATACTCAAGCCGTGTCTCGTATTGTAGTGAGGATGCAGGTCTTCTGGAATAAGTCTACCAAGCGAGGGTTACTGTTACAGATCAGAACTCTTTATTCCATGCTTCCATCATGGCTCCCTGTCTAACAACCCTCCCCCTAAGCTCAGCTCCTCCTCCATTACTACCTCACTGTTGCTAGGCAGACAAAGCAAAATAAGTAAGCAGAACAGAACATACAGAACATACGTATAACAACATCACATCTCTCCTCTTCTTATAAAAAAAAATATATAAATAAAATGCAAACATTATAAATGGACAAATAAAAGGTCCAAACTGACAAGAAAGTTTTTCTGCAGAACATAGTCCCTGAGGTGCGTTGGTGGCCTTCGACTCATTCTTGTCGGGTAGAGTTGAGACATCTCCTTATCAGAAACAGTCTGTGAATTTTCAGAGGTATCTCTAGTTGGTGTTTCTGAACCAGTTGTACCTATTGCAATTTCCTCATCATCTGTCTCCTCTGCACTTGCTCCTGGGTTGTAGTCACGAAGCTTTTTAAAATGGGAGACATTTCGTGTGACTTGATGACCCTGGCGTTGAGCAGTAACCATGGTACCTTTGACGTGCGTGACTTGAAAGGGTTCTGGATGATAAGGGGATGATAACTTGTCACTGGGTCTCAGCCTTTTAACAAGGACTCAGTCTCCCACGTCCAACTGTTTAAAGCGACAACTTCTCTTATCTGCATATCTTTTCATCCTGCCTTTGACAAGGGAATCAATGATGACCAAAAGAGTCTGGACGTGAACTACTGGGATGTTTGGAAGCTTAATGTGCAAAGGCCTGTCGAAAAGCGCAGTCGCTGGTGGAGTTCCTGTAGTAGAGTGTGGGGTGGCTCTGTACTGTCTAAGGAATCTGTATAATTCCTGCTTTTTTTTATTTTTTATAATTCCTGCTGAAAATCCTTGTGTTCCATGGTAGCCAACTAAAGAGTGTTATTGATTGATTGCATGAAGCGCTCCACTTCGCCATTGGCTTGAGGCCAGTAAGGAGTTATTTTCCTGTGGTTAAAACCAAGATAAGTTGCAAAAGACTGAAAATCTGCACTATTGAAAGGTGGTCCATTGTCAGTCTTCACTATTGCAGGTATGCCATATGCAGAGAAGATCTTGTCAAGTTTTGGTATGACAGCTCTTGCAGAGGTGGTGGAAACAGGTTCAACGACTGGAAACCTAGAAAAATTATCTATGACAACCAATAAATAGGAATGAACTGGCAAAGTGCAGAATTCAATACTCACGGCAGTCCATGGACTTTTTGGCAGAGGTGTCATTTGTACTGGTGCTCGGCTATGATCCACTGTACTTGCTTGGCAAGGTATACATGTGGCAATAAGTGCTTCCACTTATCTAGTCCTGGAAACCATACTTTCTCCCTAAGAAATTGCTTTGTTTTAACTATACCTTGATGGGCCTCATGGGCCAGATCGATCACTCTACTCTGAAGTTTCTGAGGTATGACCAGTCGGTTGTCACGTAGTAGTATGTTTGAGTCAGATACACAGAGAGAGTGTCTTGCATGAAAGAAGGCCTGATATGGCATATATACTCAAGCCGTGTCTCGTGTTGTAGTGAGGATGCAAGTCTTCTGGAATAAGTCCACCAAGCGATAGTTACTGTTACAGATCAGAACTCTTTATTCCATGCTTCCATCATCATGGCTCCCTGTCTAACAACCCTCCCCCTAAGCTCAGCTCCTCCTCCATTACTACCTCACTGTTGCTAGGCAGACAAAGCAAAATAAGTAAGCAGAACAGAACATATTTAGACAGTGCATACTAGGGTATTGGTAAAACCAATATAGGTAAGTGAACGCGCTCACTCGAGTATTAATATAAAAGGTAAGTATTTTATTCATAAAAGGATGACGCGTTTCGGGGTTTTTGAAGTATAACAATACAAGCTACCCCTTCATCAGATCTAAAAACAGAGAAAAAATTCCACAATAACTGCATTTGTTTGACCAAAAAATTAAAAATAAACAATGTATACATATATATATATACACACACTCTACTATGTCAAATATAATAGTTGTTCAAATATTGGCCTATTTAGATAAATCCTCCAAAGGCAGTAAGAGTTATTATAATAAAAACATTTTGTTATAAAAAAAAAATTCACATATTTAAAAAAAAAATCCATTAGATTCCTCTTTAATACACTTAGATACAATAAACTCATGCAGATGACTTATACAATCCACAGCTTTCATCAGGTGGATACTTTAGAATCAATTGATACAAATATCATAGAAGAATGAGACACATTACCTCAATTGTTACGGCTGGAACAGCATGCAGTAGTGTTTACCTATACATTGGCGTGCTTTTAAATGAGAAAAAGCCACGAAAACACGGTGGCTTCGTGACAGACGTTCACCGCTATCGCAAGGTCAATATCTCGCGCATGCTCAATTGCACCCTGACGATCCGTATGGATAAAAAAGGATCCCGACTCATCAAATTTCTTGGTGCATGCGCAGTTCGTGGATTGGAACCACGCACGCATACTACGAGTTTCAACGAAGCGATACGAGTAGAAGAGGGATGTCTATTCGGAAAAGCTTCTACGATCAGTTGATCAAAGGAAGCGCGGTCTCCCTTGGTTTTTTTTTTCTCTTTGTGATATTTAGACAGTGGCAGGCAAGTCGTCTTTGATTATGTAATGTCCCGGTACTGCTCGTCCCATTCCCTTTAATAGTCCTTGCAGACCGAGATGGTATGGACATTTGCATATAAGGTAAAGAGTTTCCTCCCCAGAGGAAAACACTCTCTGAGGAGAATCTTGAGTACAGAGGAAAAGCCATCTCTGCTTGGAGTGCCCTGAGACTTGGCTGCCATTTTTAGCTCCCCATGTGCTGCTAGCTCCACATGTCTTGTCTAGATGTCTTCACACAAAAGACCAAGACAAAAGGTTCCCAACCCCCCTAGAGGGGGCTGTGACTCCTCCTCCTCCAGGCCAGTCAAGGGAGCTTGATGGGTCCTGAAGGTCACCTGATCATATTGGACACTCCTTTACAGTGTCAACTCAAATTACAATGGCAAGTATAGGCAGGTGTAGTTCACAAAACATCCACAAGATGCCGCATTAATAGACACCTATGTGTGCTGGCTATGGTAAAATAGAAACACTGGTAAATATATAGAAGGAATGAAGGGGGAGGAAACTATTTACCTTATATGCAAATGTCCATACCATCTCGGTCTGCAAGGACTATTAAAGGGAATGGGACGAGCAGTACCGGGACATTACAATAGACTGTGGTGAAGAGTGTCTTGAAAAATAGTCTGCAGGGTTCCCAGCTCCTGCCTCATATCTCAAGTAAAAGCGATAGTTCTGCAGGCAGAGTAGCCAGCGTTCAAGTCGTGGGGGTGGCTTTGATGAATGCTTATTGAAGATTGGAATGAGTGGTTTATGATCACTGACCACTGTGAAAGGACGACCAATGAGGTAAAGATGAAAATGAAGGCATCCCCATACAACTGCGAGTGCTTCCCTCTCAGTTTGAGAATAGCGCTGTTCCATTTCTGTTAAAGCCTTGCTCGCATAGGAGACTGTGGAGATGCTGCCAGTTTTGGACACCTGAGTTAAAATTGCACTAAGGCCTACAGGTCTGGCATCCACAATAAGCTCAGAAGACTTTAGTGGGTCAAAATAGGCAATGACTGTGTCACTAGTCAGACTGGACTTTAGTGTGTCAAATGCTGATTGATGTTCAACTGTCCATGACCAAGGACTATCCTTTTTAGTGAGGTGTCGTTGGGGTTCAGAAACAGTAGCCAGATCAGGTATGAATTGTCCACAGTATGTGACCAGACCAAGAAAACTCCGAACATCTGAGACATTTTGTGGCTGGCTAGCAGAGGTTATGGCAGCTACTTTCTCGGGGTCTGCAGAAACACCGTTTTCAGAAAAAATGTAGCCAAAGAAGTTCAATGACATCTGGTTGAACTCACATTTCGACAGATTTAAGGTTAAATTGCAGGTTTGCAGTCTCTGAAAGACTTGTTCCAAGTGATTGTCATGTTCCTCTTGGGTTGTGCCAAAGATAAGGAGGACTCCAGGTATTCCTGAAAGAACCTGCCTGATAACATTCTGAAAGATTTCTGCAGCCGATGAAATGCCAAAGTTCAGCCTCTTGAACCTTCTTAGACCGACATGAGTGCTAAAAGTTGTGATATATCTGGAGTCTGGGTGCAGTTCAAGCTGATGATAACCAGATTTTAGATCAATTTTTGAGAATATTTTTGCACCATTTAGATCTGTGAGAATGTCATCAATGGTAGGCGTAATGTGCCTTTCTCTTTGGATGGCTCTATTGGCATGTCGCATATCCACACATAACCTGATTTTACTGATTTTACCAGGTTGCTTAGGTTTAGGCGCAACAACAATTGGTGAGACCCAGGGAGTTGGGCCCTCCACACGTTCAATAACATCATCTGTCTCCAGGTCTTGTAGCTCTTTCTCCACTAGCTTGCGGACATGGAATGGGATGCGCCTGTGAGGTTGAACTGACGGCTGGACTGACTGGTCAATGTGTAATTTCACTTGAAAGTCTTTCAGCTTTCCTAGGCCTTGAAAGAGTTGAGGATATTTCTGCATAATAGTTTGGACAGAAGAGTTTGTGTTACGCTGTTTGCCAGTTTCACTAGGCCTAGAGATACCGTATTACTGCAGCTAAGAAGAGTGTCCGCAGAACAATTCACTACATAGAAAGTGTCCGTGATGGATTTCCCTTCAGCCGTTAGTAATGCCTGAAATTTGCCACATAGGGGTAATGCAGTAGCTGAACCATAAGGAAATATCTTCAGGTTAGTGCATTGCAAGGCAGGTTTGTTCTTTAGCTGGTTATAAGTGGCATTACTAATAACATTGACAGACGCCCCTGTATCTATCAGTGTCTCCACCGGAGTGCCATGTATTAAGATGACTTGTTTGAGATTAGTCATTGCATGCACATTGTGAGACCCCCTCCTCAGTCACTGAGAATAAGCAAGTGCTGCTGGGCTCATCAGTAGGGGCCACTGACTGCACAGCCTGAACTTTCTGTGGCAAGGCTTGTGTAGCAGAGGATTGTGATTTTGATCTGCAAACTTTTGCAAAGTGATTTTGTTTCCCACAGTTATGACAAGTTACTCCCTTTGCTGGGCAAGGTTTCTAATGAGGATAAGGACCTCCAAAGTTGTAGCAGGCTGCAGCCTGTGTGTGAGGCACATGTGGCTTCTGACTGAGCTTTGCTACAGAAGATGGCTGCTCTGGTATACAGTCTGTGCTCTCTATAAGTTTAGCTTGATTCTCTGCTGCATCATGAATACGTGCAATGTCCAGTAGCTTTGCTAAAGTCATGGTGGGATCTCTGAGTGTGTGTCTCCTTAACTTAGATGACACACATCCTTGTATGATTTGCATCAGAATTTCCTTGTCTATTATCTGTAAATTCACAGTAAGCTGCAAGTTGTCTTAAAGGGATTCTACCATTAACAAACTATTTTTTTCTAGGTAACACGTCAGAATAGCCTTAAGAAAGGCTATTTGTCTCCTACCTTTGGAAGTGCTCTCCGCCGCGCCGTTCGTTCAAAATACTGGTTTGTACCAGTATGCTAATTAGTTCTCTTGCAGCGATGGGGGCGTCCCCCAGCACAGGAGATGCAATGGGGGCGTCCCCATTGCTGCTCGAAAACCGACTGCAGCACCGCCTCTATGTTCTTCTATATCCTCCCCTTCCTTCTTCAGCTTGATGTCGGATGCCTGCGCAGTACGCTCTGTTCGGTGAAGACTTCGAGGAACGTACTGCACATGCGCGAAATTGCGGTGTTGGCACTATTGCCGCGGGCATGCGCAGTACGTTCCTCGAAGTCTTCGCCGAACAGAGCGTACTGCGCAGGCGTCCGACATCAAGCTCAAGAAGGAAGGGGAGGATACAGAAGAACATAGAGGCGGCGCTGCAGTCGGTTTTCTAGCAGCAATGGGGAC
Organism: Leptodactylus fuscus; assembly: GCF_031893055.1. Lineage (NCBI taxonomy): Eukaryota > Metazoa > Chordata > Amphibia > Anura > Leptodactylidae > Leptodactylus > Leptodactylus fuscus. Next base: position 62,829,387 of record NC_134265.1, read on the forward strand.
GCCCCCATCGCTGCGAGAGAACTAATTAGCATACCGGTACAAACCGGTATTTCGAACGAACGGCGTGGCGGAGAGCACTTCCAAAGGTAGGAGACGAATAGCCTTTCTAAAGGCTATTCCGACGTGTTACCTAGATAAAATAGTTTTTTAATGGTAGAATCCCTTTAAGTGGACATGATATTCATCAATGATTTCTGTTGCTGACTGTTTTGACTGTCTAAACTTGAATATTTCAAAAGCTGCATTTATGTATGGAGAGAAATGCTTAGTTAGTGCTGCTTTGCTTAGCTCATCGTCACTGTCCTCCCCTGTATTGGGCAGAGTTGTGAAGATATCATAGACTTGCTCCCCTGCATAGTGTAATAACATGGCTTTCTTTCTTGCATTGTCAGTAATGTTCATTGCTTGCAGGAATATCTCAAAGCATTTCAGCCATGTATTCCAGCATGCTGCCAAGTTTGCTTGGGACGGGTGCCAGGGGTGAACCTACCTTTTTTGCCGCCCGAGGCGGACGACAGAAAGCTGCCCCCCCCCCCCGGAGGAGGGGGAGGGGCGGAGCGAAGGGGCGGGGCAGAGTGAATGGGGCGTGGCGGAGTGGTGTTAGCAGGCAGAGAGCAGGCAGGGAGAGAACCTGCTCTCTGCCTGAGCGTAAGGGTATGCCGCTGAAGCAGCGCTGCGTCCACAGGGCCTCCCCAATCCACCGCTCGGTGACGGTGACGCTAAGCCAGTCCAGGACAGCTTGTCCTGGACTGGCTTAGGTAAGCTCAGCTCCTCCTCCATTACTACCTCACTGTTGCTAGGCAGACAAAGCAAAATAAGTAAACAGAATAGAACATACCGAACATACTTATAACAACTTCACACCGTGAAGGGTGGCAGTCATGGTGATGTTGCCACCCCGCCGCCATGCTACCACAGTTTGTTTAAAGGTCCAAACTAGAGGCCAGGTTAATCTTTGCTCCTGATGGTACTGTAGAAAGAATTATAGAGCAGAAACATATAGAGCATTTAATAGATTGACTAACGAGAACAGGGCACAAGTAAAATAATCAGGAACTCTAAGAATAGAAATATATCTCTCAGGAAACTTGATGTTCTTGTGTGCAGTATTAACCATATTAGATGCTTTAATAGCTCTACCTAGGGCTTGAACATGAATATATTTTAATATTATAATGAATAAACTTAGATTTTTAAGGTTAGTTGGTGTAATTCATATAAGGAGACAAAAACTTTGAGCTATTTATGAGTGCCAAGTGTATTCAATGCCCAGAGACTGATATCACTGTACCCGGTATAGTATGCGGGAACTATTACTGCAGCTCTGGTGGATATGCTATTGGTGTAGCCAGTGCAGTCGTTCCTGGGCCCAGTGAGTTAGTGGGCCTTATCACCTTAACAGCACCTATCTACTGTTCTACTATTAGATTTTGGGTAAATTCCTAGGGGCAGCATGGTAGATCTTTGCCTTAAAGCACTAGAGTCCTAGGTTCAAATCCAAACAAGGACAACATCTGCAAAGATTTGTTTGCAAGTCCTCCATATGTTTGTGTGGGTTTCTTCTAGTTTCCTCCCAAACGTCAAAAACATACTGATAGGGAATGTAGATTGTGAACCCTATATGGGACAATGACTAACAAATGTCTGTAAATCACTGCAGAATATGATTGTGCTATACAAGTAAGCAAAATAAAGAAATGCCTACTTCATAGGTAGCAATTACTGCTGGATTGTTAGGGATGCTCTATACTGTAATATTGGAAAACAAGTGGCACATATCTCTCCTAGCACAGGGAACCTCAGTTGTCTGTGTCTGCCTCTGAGAAGGAGTTAAAGTACCAAAGGAGCCATACTCACCTGTCCTAGCTGCACTTCCCTGGTTTCACAGCTAACCCCTCACACATGACCCCAGAGTCCAATAATAATCTAGACTAAACATATGGACACCAAGACACACAACTGGAGTGTTGGAAGCGAAGACAGATGTCGCGGACTGGGAAGCTGTGACTGGGGCAGTGGGGCCTAGGACAGATGAATATGGCTTTTTTGTAATTTTATTTCCTTCACTGCCATGTTTCATTTTGTCATGTGGGCTGGAATCCCCCTTTAGTATTGCAACTTGAAGGACTACTGTACTTTTGAATACAATTAATAGGTAAAAAAAAGTTTTCAAAACTTTTCAGAGTCTAAAAATGGTTGAACATGTAAAAATGATGAAGGGGTTAATCCCATAGATTTTCTAAACCATCCTCTCCGCGTAGCTCAGTATATGAAGATGATTCATTTGTTCTTTATTTGATCTGTAAAGTAACTGATGTGGGGAGGTGACTTCTATTCTCCTCTAATTACCGTTATACAATACAATCTACTATTTAACGTCTTAAGAAGCTATGTCAAGCTGTAATAACTTTAGTCTCGACAAAAGAGGAGAAAACTCTGTAGAGCCTCGCCGCTCGTCTTGATATTGAAATCAGCATCCGGCGTGCAAGGTGAACACACCTATGACTTACTTTGTCTTCCAGAAACATGATCAACATGTCTGCCAAGAAGGATTTTAAGCAAAATAGAAATAGCCGTTAGCAATGGTTAATGGCCATTCACTTGAGTGCCTGTTAACGACCGGTAACATCTCTAATAATTTTGTGAGCAACCCTGAAGTGTCAATTTTCTAGCAAAAGCCATTTGATACGTAACCCCCACAGAGAAAGCTACATTTGAAAAGCTTTTAAGAGTAATGAGCTTTCATGGAGTAGTGGTCGCCAGAAGTGTTCAGCAAAACAGTATCCGACTTGATTTGGTAATGCCCTTCAATTTAATAGGCACTTACATTCACTAATTCATCCAATTTAAAACTTCAAGTACTGACAAAGTCATTATCATTTTAAATAAGACATAACATGAAAAATCTGGATAACTACATTTTATGCTGTGTTTTGTATTAATTAGTTATGATCTCTTGAGGAAACAAATGTAAATGAGACAACATGTCTCAGTCATTGTATATTTCATTTGTATCGGATCCTCTGCTGCGCCTGCTGTTCGCTTTCTAATTCCCTTCTGGATTCTGATGAACCGTGTAGCATTCCCTAATTTATTTGCATACTTTTGAAACATTTTATTTCTTTACTTTGGCAAGTTAGATACAAAAACAGACAATATGCCTTGTTAGAAAAAAGAATAATTGGAATACTTAAGCTCACTATGAGCCTTGTGAGAGTCTCACATCCAACATGAAAAATCATGCCCTTCTTTGTGTCTGTTCCTGGGCATAACAATACGTAGGGAGAAGCAATGGGGCAAAACTTAAGTCACATATTTATAAGTCTCCCAAATGTACGTTGAGATCTGAATAGTAGTACCATATATCCATTCATCCACCCAAGGGTACAAATGCAATAGTAGCAGGTATAGCAGCTGCTATGGGACCTAACAACCTTCCCCCAGATATACTGTAATATGCAGCTAGTGATGACTATTTTTGCTTTATTTCTGCTCTGTGACATCACTTCATTATCCCTGTACTGTGACATCATATTCATTATACCTGTATGATGACATCATTATGTTTTTCTTTCTTGTGTTGTTATGCTCAAGGTGCCACAGTGTGAATTATACCTGTACTGTGACATCATCCTTCATATAATTCCTTGGATTACTTCTATACTGTGACATCACTATGTGTATTATCCCTGTAGTGTGATATCATTGTGTACATTGTCTCTGTTCTGTGGCATCTCTGTTTACAGTATCCCAGTATTTTGACATCACTGGGTGTATTATCTCTATACTGTAACATTACTGTGCCTGTTATACCTATACTGTAACATTACTGTCTACATTATCCCTATACTGTGACATCACTGTGTTTATTATCTTTATATTGTCACTATAAGTATTATCTCTGTACTATGACTTCATTGCTTGCATCACCCCTGTGCATTAAAGGGGCTCTATCAGCAAAATCATGCTGATAGAGCCCCACATATGCGTGAATAGCCTTTAAAAAGGCTATTCAGGCACCGTAAATGTTACATTAAACTCCCCCCCCGTTTTAAAATAAAACCGTAAAAAGAATGTGATCTACTTACGCATCGTGCACGCTGGGCGGGCATTCACGGTGCGCCGTCTTCTTCATCCACGCCTCCTCTTCCTGCGATGTCCTCGGGTCCCGTCCTCCTCCGGCGCTCGCGAACCGACATTGATATGAAAAAAAATGGCCTGGGCGCATGTGCAGTAGCATGCGGCTTCTACTACGGCTACTGCGCATGCGCCCTGGCCATTTTTTATTTTCAATGTCAGTTCGTGAGCGCCGGAGGAGGCCGGGACCCGATGACATCGGAGGAAGAGGAGGCGTGGATGAAGAAGAAGACACACCCTGAATGCCCGCCCATCGTGCATGATGCGTAAGTAGATCACATTCTTTTTTAGGGTATTATTTTAAAACTGGGGGGTAGTTTAATATAACAATTACAGTGCCTAAATAGCCTTTTTAAAGGCTATTCACGCATATCTGGGGCTCTATCAGCATGATTTTGCTGATAGAGCCCCTTTAAGGAAAACAAAATACTCACAATGTGCTTGCTAAAGGTGGTTATGTTGAAATTGGACCGCATTATAAGTTTTTCCCAGAAAATGCAATGTTTCTTTCCATTACAGGGAAAACAAAATACTACAAGCAATCGATGGCTACAGAAGAGACCTCTGAAGAGTTCTATTGATAACACAGATTGACTCCTTAATAGGCTCAGTGCTCCAGTGTAAGAGCAATGACCAGAAATCTTCCTCTGCCACAAACTGGAGTACTTATACTAGATTGTATGCTTCACCATCACAGTCTCCACATGAAATTTGACTATTTTTTTTTCCATAGGAGACCCAGATGAGGCATAGGGTCTGTTCCTTACCAGTTCAGGTGTATACACACTAGCTAAGTATTGCTACATTTAGCTTTGCTTGTGTATAAACATAATGGTAACTGGATGGTGTAAATGAAGCTTAGCAAGATATGCCACTGTACAAATTCATTATAGGGGACACAATTGTCAATGTGGAAACATTAGTAATTACAGATGCAGTGACGTAACTACTGGAGTATCAGGGATAGCAGGTGCCACAGGGCCCGGGACATTAGCGGGCCCGGCGACAGCCGCTACCACCGCGTTTTTTTTTTTTCTTTTCTTATTAGGCCATTACTCCAGCCAGTAACAGGCCCTATTTACTTACCGATCCTGGCAGTGGCCGGGATCGGTAAGTGATGCCACGGACCCCACAAACCTTTCAGACCACTGAGTATAATGATCGGAGGTCCAGGGGAGGTAAGGTAACATAAAAAACCATGTTACTCACCTCTCTGGGCAGGTTCGAGCCTACTTCTGTGACTCTCCCTCACGTCACATAACCGAGGCCTGCGTCCCAGGTCTTGTGACGTCCTGGACTTCATTGAAGATCGCCGACATCACCAAGGACTGCAGCAGAGCCAGGGATAGGTAAGTGACAGTGTTTTTATGTTGGTACCCCCCTTTTGTCTCCGATTATTATACTCTGGGGTCTGAAAAGACCCCAGAGTATAATAATTGCTCATGGGTGTCCACAGTGGACAGTGGTGAAAGACCCTTTTTAAGCTATACAGAAACTGAACCTCTACTGAATATCTATAGATGGAGCGAGGCCCTTTTAAAGCTTAGTCCCATCGCTGTTGCAGTGCTTGCACCCTGGCTATAAAATCTATGTGTAATGTCTCTGCCTGTTCGGGTCTCTGCGCCACCCTCCACTCACACACTGTGATGCTGGATGCATGTTCAGTTTTATTCTTTGCTTAGATTTTTTGTTGCTCTGTGTGAACACTGCTCTATTACCTCTCCTCTGTAATTGAATTTCCACCATACCCATCTTCTGCACCTTGTTTCCCTCTGTTCATGAAATAGTTAGCCTTGCCTGTGTGACTGACGGCCTGTCTACCAATCAAGTCTAGGTCAGGTTCTGGACTTCCTAAATACAGGTCATCAGCCCACACAGGTTTGCTAGCTATTTTGACTCAGTCCTATGACTTTGCCCTCACTAGCGTCCTACTTTTACTATTGTATTACTGACCTCTAACCTTTGGCTTCCCTTGTGACTACTATTTTGGTTCACGACTTTGTACTGCTTTGTCTCTCTGGCTTTGACCCTTGGTTTGCTGACTCCTCTCTGTGTTGTTTGTCTTGTTTTCTGGAGAAGGGACCGCCCCCAAGTTGCTCCTGTCATTAGGACAGTGTGGCAAGTAGGTAGGGTCAGGGGCTGGATCAAGTTTAGGTTCACTGTCTCTGTCTTCCCTTCATCCTGGTTTCAGTAACAGTCGTAGGGAATTGCACAACTATTAATTCCCTTACACCATACTATTCATATTATCATGTTTTATGCTGCACAAACTATATATTTTTCGTGGTTGTGTTTGCAGTGATACAAAGGGGCTTGTCTAGAATTGCTGTACTAATATTACTACTTCACAAAAAAGGCAAAATTTCAAGTGCAATGAAAGGGTTAAATGGGCATCCTAGAAACCTCACTCCTGCACTAGTGCCCTAATCATATAATTACCTTTTAATTAATAACCTTCTGAGTAGGCTTAATCCACTAATTATCCACTGTAATTTGCAAACACTGTGAACTCTTGTCAATTTACAGATTCTTATTAATTACAGGAAGGCATATATATATATATATATATATATATATATATATATATATATACACATACATATCATTAGTCCTACATGTTAACACACATTGAGGTTAGAGTCACTACCCTACAAATAAATGTCACATCTTGGGCCATGTTATCTACAACTTGTTTGTTAAAATGATCTAGCCAGGCAATGTCGTCGTTAAGAATATATGGATAATTACTGTACATTTTATGAAAGTCTAAGACCTCATATATAAAGAGCAATAATTTTGTTGTTTAAATACAATCAAAGGCTTATATTAGACAGAATACTACAGTCACATTTTACGCCAGAGCCCCACATACCATAAACGCCGCAATTTTGCGTCAGTGTAAATTTTGCAGCAGAACAGCAGTGTTTAACCTTAACTGCAAACTGGATGGGATCCTAGCTGATTCCATCCACACATTGCAGAAACTAAAAACAGCGGAATTACCGCAATTTGAAAAATGCTTATGTTTGCAAATCACAGCACATCGATTACACCTATGGAAATGTTGGTGGTTTCCGTATTTGTATAATGCAAACAGAAAGTGTGACAAGTTTGTGGACTTTCTGTGAAAAACGCTATGGGAAAAATTGCAGTGCATTTCTGCTGTGCTTTTTGACTGCGACCTGTTACATGAGGTCTTAGCCCAAGTCTGGTTGCAGACAACCGTGCTGCAAATGGCCGGCCATGAATTACAAACATGGGCGGCACACGGGGGACACAGGGATGTTCCCAGCATGCTGCCCGCGCACAGGCTGTACTTCCATGGCTTCTTTCATTAACTGAATAGGAGCCATGGAAGTATGGGCTGCAAAATAGGACAAGAATAGGACTGGTTCTATATTTTGTGACCCGGAATGTTGGTCCGCACATGGGACCATGAAATTCATGTTTCGTGTGTATGGGCCCATAAAAAAGAATGGGTCAGTCTGCTATTCCTGAAATACACGGATATCACACTGAACACGGCCATGGTCATCTGCAGGGGCCTTAGGGTCTGTTTTACTCTAGCAAACTCAGATCCTGTGTGATTTGACTAAGCCAAATTTTTTACACTAGCCCTGCCACAAAAAAAGCACTACTGGCTAATATACTGTACCTACCTACGTGACTCCTCTTCGATCCCTTACCTCTACTCCTTGTGTTCCTATGTGCATGATTTTTTTTTTTAATGTAGAATGTGAGCCTCATATAGGGATCACAATGTCCTTTTTTTTCCTATCAGTATGTCTTTGTAGAATGGGATGAAATCCACGCAAACACGGGGAGAACATACAAACTCCTTCCAGATGTTGCTCCTGGGAGCATATGAACCCAGGACTCCAGTGCTGCAATTCTACATTCTTATAGTCTAAGGGGGTTTTAACTATTTTCTCTATGACAGCAATGGCTTGGATGGGAATAGTTGTAGCATGTCTTTTGGCCCTTTCTGCAATTGGCTCGACACTTTACAAAAGTGATCAGAGCAGGGCAGAGACCAAGGCAGGCTACAGTGAGGCACCTTGACCTGACAGGTTTACTATAATTTACACCAGAAAGCTCTTGTGAGTTATATAGGAAATCTATGCCAGTTCCTGACTGCTACAGATTTCCATACTGGCAAATAGAAGTGCATCTCAATTATTATGAGGCTGGCGACCCTTAATAATTCAAGTGTAGCGAGTGCCAACGGGAGAATACATTAAGACTGGTGTACAGAATGCCAGTCTTAATAAATTCTTCCTATGTGTCTTTTGTATTGCATTTTGATGCTGCTGGTAAAATATTAAATTGCAGTTCTGTCTTCAGATTGATGGTAAACAGGGAATAGGGACTATTATCGGGTTGTTTAATGTGCATTAGCAGTTGCTTCTGCTCTACATATCATTTCCTTCCACATGAAACACGACTTTGCAGTCTGGTGTTGCTGATCTATCCACAGTGTTTGGAGATATAACAGAAAGTGTTATGTTGTTTCGTCTCTTTTCCAAATCTCCAAAATTCTAAGTCTCCGTTCAACAAGAAAAAGATCTCAAGCAATCTGCTGTCTCCAGGTTAACACAGCTCCTGGAACATCATAGATCTCAATTTTATACAGACTATACGTACAGTAAAAGTCTTTTAATACAGGACTGTGCTATACTACAAGACTCCCTCTATTTTTATCAGATTTGGAAGAATAAAGACCCATTTAAATGAAGAAAAAATAAAATTATCGTAAAACTTTTTGCCCAGCACATTTCACTGGCCTTTTCTTGAATGTGGCTAAAACTAAGGACAACAAACTAGACTTGAGGCCGAAGGCTAGAGACATGTATAAGAAGGGTGCCAGTGGGCTATGTTTTCTTATGTTCACATCTGCGCCCCGGGTCTCCGTTTTGCAGGTTCCTGTTTCCTGCCCGAAACTGGACGGGAGACGGAAACCTGCAGGCATTTTTCAAACCCATTCATTTGAATGGGTTTCAAAAGTGTTTGGCTGTGAGCGCCGGTGAACTTTTTGTACTCTCCGCGGCGAAACCGTTTTGTTTTTAAATTGGACACAAAGTTGGACATGCAGGATTTTGTGTCCGGTTAAAAAAGAATAGTTTCGCTGCGGAGAGCACAAAACGCTCACCGGTGCTCACGGCCGGACACGGTCTGACAGGTTTCCATCTTCTGTCGGGAGAAGGCGGAAACCTAAAAAACATAGATAGGGCGTAACTGTGGTTCTTCGAGAGGGGTGTAGGAAATTTTCTATTAATCAGAGGTAGCATAGCAAATTGTTCCAAACACATGAACAACCACAAACGTTTCGATAACGTCTAACTACCCCAGAAAATAAACAGATGAAAGTCTTTCAATACTGATGAAGTACTGAAAACAGGAAAAGACAAAAATCTCACACAGGTCTGGCAGTCTAGGCCATACACAGACAGACGGCAGAAAAAAATCTTATATCTGTGACTTCAGCAGTCTAAAATTTATGGCTCGCTCAAGGGAGACAGCCAGTCAGCCCAATTATATATTACTGGTAGTCTGGGCAGGTTGAGGACTGTCTAAACTTGGAAGATTTGTGCCTTGAAAAACTCTGGTATACAGTATACTACCAGCAGGTATGTAATACATGGTATATCTAATGACCAGTGCCAAATGCATAATGGAAGTACTTGCACGGTTACACTTTTTATCTACAGTATATAGATTGTAAAGAAAATAAGAATATTAATCATTTGTCACAAGAACATTGTACACTCTGGTGGAATTTATTAAGACTGGCATTTCTTAAGCCAGTTTTAATGAATTCCCTGACTATACAACTCACTAGAATTACTAAGAAGCTCCAAGCTCTTAGTAATTCTACTGCAGGTAGGTGCTCCTGATCATACACCTACACCAGTAAGGAATGGCACAGATTGGTGTTATTATTTCCAAATTTTCAGGGGCCTCGATTCACATCCTGCTCCACCCATTGCCTAAAAGGGTGATGAGCTTCACAGAGGCAAAGATGCACCAAAGTGCGCCATGTTTGGCGACTTTTGAGGCAGATATGCTTTGGTAAATGTGGGCCTCTTGTGAATCAGACATCAGGTCTCATGCTTGTCACAATACTTTCCTAGCACCTTCTCCTTTCACCCATCTCATATTCTATATACAGAAACTCTGCACTTACCTAATATTTTTGCCTAATAAACGCTGCTTGCTATCACCTACAATGCCTCAACACCTTATATCATCACACATCTAAGTTTTTGCTGAATATACCAAGAATATATAAATAGAAAAAAACATCACTTATTTCTAAACACTATTTTTTATTTATTTTTTATGGGAATATTTTTCATTTATACAGTTAAAAGCCCAAACGATCCCTCGCCCATCTCCACACCCTTCCAATACCTACATAGCTAATGTACTAACATATAACAGAGTTCAGTGTACATGAATAGGTTTTGTTGCCGCCTTTAGGACAAGCAAATTGAATATGCAGTTAACCATAACAGCTCAGAAAGACAAGCAATGAATGGACAGTGATCTGGAAAATACCCCATAACACCATATGATAGCCAATAGGACAGATTTATCAAAACCAACATTTTCCATGACAATCTTGATAATCCCTGTACCTGTGAGGTATATACCTCATCCTGAATTAAGTGCACCCTCCAGCAGTCTGTATGCCTAGGCTGAAACAGATCAGAGTCCAAGCATGTCCTTGCCACATCATCATTTAAAAAACATTTTGGCAAGGGTGGCATATAACGCCTCTGGCCCTACCTTTTTTGTGAAAATAGTGTTTAGAAATCTGCAAACCCCTGGTTTGTAACTTTTTACACCAGAAAAGTGGCATAGATAAATTACATATCTCATCCAATGTGTTTAATGAGCTCATGTGGGTTGGCCAGATAACCATAATTGGAACACCCTACTCTCCAGGTGATCATCAAATCAAATCAAATAGGCTTTATTGGCACGTCCAAATAGATATTTGGCATTGCCAAAGCTAGTAAAGTGTGGGGGGGGGAGTTGGAGTCGGAGGGGGGGAAGGTGGGTATGGGGGGGATGATTTGGGGTATAACAGTCCGTGGAGTCTCATCTTCCTCTTAGTTGGTGACCGCTATATGAGGAGGTGGGGTGGGTGGTTTGGGGTATAACAGTCCGTGGGGTCTGATCTTCCTCTTGTTTGGTGACAGCTGGACACGTATTGGGCAGCGATCTCCACAGTGGTCTCCTCTTCTCCCAGTAGGATGTAGAGTTTCCTCTTCTCGTCTGCAGATATGAAGTCTGGGATGTGGGCAGAGAGTCTTTGGAAGTAGATGGCCCTCACAGCTGAGTATAGTGTAGCAGGAAGTGGGTCTCGTCTTCTAGGGCCCCTTGGTCACAGTGCTGGCACAGTCTGTTCTCCCGTGGCTTGTATGTCTGCCTGTGTCGCCCCATCTCCATCTCCTGGTTGTGGGCGCTCAGTCTGTACCGGCTCAGGGTCTGTCTGTGTTTGGGGTGGCGTATTCTCTCCAGGTAGGTGGCCATGGTGTAGTCTCTTTGCAATGACTGGTACACGGTGAGTTTCTTGGAGTTATTTATTGCCCTTCTCCATTCCTCGTTGTACCGCTCTTTGTTTCTCTCAATTAATCCTTTTATTTGAGCCTTGTTCAGGGCATGTTGGGGGTTTTGGCTTGGCAGATGGCTGATGCAACTAGACTCAGCCTATTTCACCTCAAGTCCCTAGGAGCCATTCCTGAGGAATCTAGCTAAGATGCAGTTTTTCAGATAAGTGTATAGCTGCCTCTCCAAACACCTCTCTTCAACTTTAGCAACCTGTTGTTTTGTAGTGGGTTTGTCCTCTAGGATGTGATACTATAAGGCTAAAGAAAATGCACTCGAATTCTTGTGAGATTTAGTCCATAAAATTCCATAAAACTGGTGTACAAGTCCTAATTATATTTATTGACGTTTTGGGCATTTTTTGTGCCTTGTCTGACAAAAAGGTGTGGCTTAGTGCTCATGGGCATGGCTTAGTCTAAGAGGGAGGGGCTTAAGATTTGACAGTGTGCACGAAATTTGGTGCATTTTTGTCAGAAGCTAACCTAACTCACAGGTGGTATAAACTTAGACTAGACTGTCTATAGGTGCGCCATATTAATTCTGAAAAATAAACTGATTTCCAATTAAATTTCCTTTACTGGGTATTGGGCCATATAGCAGCCATTAACTTGCTTGCGCCACAGCTTTCACTGTCCTTTGAATCCCTTGTGTAGGAAAAACACATTATAAGTATTTGTTGCTTGTTGTTTCTAGACTTCCCCTACTTCATTCTTATTAGAAAAGTTATTTTTTCCAAGAAATTTCATTTTGCGAAAAAATGTTTTTTTTCCTCCTAAGTGCACAGAAAATGACAGTACAAAGAAAACAAAGAAAGGTAACCTGAAGTTACTCCAGACCCATTATGAATCATACTTATATTCCACAAAAACTACACAGAATGTTACCTACTATCAAATCTTAAATGATACAGGAAATGTAGAGTTGATTTCATTTTCAGACATATAGCTCAATATGGAATAAAATGTTGTAGTATATTCAAGGGACTAGGGCAAAACTAGAAACAGAGAGTTTGACCTATGAACAAAAAAAATCCACATGAAAATATATTCACTTCTCCCCATGTATATTCACACCTCCCGACTATCTTGGTTTCAGCAGGACAGTCCTGGATTGTGGGTCCTGTCCTGCGTTCCTGATTGGCAGGAGGTATATACCGATTTCAACATATTAAATTGGGTGCAGATGAAAGAGGGGACATTAAACTGGGGGCAGATGGCAGGGGACATTAAAGCGAGGGCTGATGAGGGGCACGTTAAACTTGGGGCAGATGGAAGGGGCATTAAACTGGGGCAGATGAGGGGCACATTAAACTTGGGGCAGATGGGGGGAATTAAACTGAGGACAGATGAAGGGGGCAGATAGAGCATGATAGTAAACTGGGGGCAAGTTGGAAGGGGACATTAAACTCAGGACAACTGGAGGGGGCATTAAACTGTGGAGGTAGCTGGAGGGGGACATGTCTACCTTTAGTTGCCTCTAGTTTAATGTCCCCCTCTTGTTTCCCCCAGTTTAATGTCCCCTTCCAGTAGCCCGCAGTTTAATGTCCCCACCCAACTGTCCCTACGGTGTAATGTCACCCTTCATCTGCCCCAAGTTTAATGTGCCCCTCTAGTTTCCCCCAGTTTAAACTGGGGCACCAGGAGAGGGACTTCATACTGTGGAGTAATTGAACATTATGATGTGGGGGAATATAAGGGGTGACTGTAGGAGAATTATACTGGATGGGGGTACATAGAAAAATGGTTCAGAAACATAGAAGTGGGTGGAGCTAAATTTGCTTCAGCATGCATGGCGCACCACACATTCTGTCCCTCTTTATATCCTTTGGAAGTTGAGAAGTATACATATTTACTATTTTCAGAACTTTGAATGCGTCACAGCAACAAGTGTTCTTTATGCCCCACCTGCAAATGCAGTTGCTGAATTAACCTGTCACCCGCTAAAGATACCCTATACTAAATAAAACTGTGGGTAGTTCATGTTAATAAAAGTCTCTGACTACCTTCCATACTGTTTTTTTTTATTCCGCTACCAAAGGTTTTGTGCCAAAAATGCAGATTAACTAGCTGATGTCAGCAGAACATGCCCCCTTGTGGGGAATGACAAGGATGCTTATCCTGTGCTTTGCAAAGCCTTGTATGAAATCCCACACAACTTCTGGCTTAGTTCATACTGATGTCAATAACTATGTGTGCAGGTGGAGCAGCGGATTGCTAGCACGCGTTTGTGGGATTTTACTGTAAGATGAAGAAAATCAAGATGCTAGACACAGAAAGGGTGTGTGGTTAGTGCTGAAGCTTATCTAAGAGCCGGCCTCAAGTAGTGGTAGAATCACCCAATGGACTCAATTTGCATCATTAAAGGGGTTGTCCATCACAAGGATCCTATCTATACTGCTTGTTAATGTGGATGTAAGACTTTTCCTAAATACACTGCTTCAGCAAAACTGCTTTGTTTGTCCACTATCTTACTTTATTCAATTCATTGTTGACACAGCCCTTGACTTATCTGCTGAAGTGATGTATCTGCCTGCTCTCAGGGGTGAGGGAGGAGGGGCTAAGTGCACAGTAGCAAGCCTGTGTTTCCAGCTATTCCTGTGTCTACACCTCGTGACCTATCTCCCTGCTCTCAGATAGGGAAGAGGAGCTGCTTTAATTTCTGAACTCGTCTTCTGTTCTCCCAGTTATCAGGCTAGCTAATTCAATTGTGTTCATTATGGCAGAGACAGGCAGTCTCTGTATGTAACACAGAATGGAGTTGCTCCTGCCTGTACTTCATGGTCCAATATTGTGCATATAGTGTTCTTTGAGGACCTTTGATGACATCACAGGCCCTTCAGCCGCCGCATAGGATCACGCTATGTGGTGGGCGGAGTTACACGCTAATTTGGGGGCAGAGCTAAACAGCAGGTTGCATATGAAACTCCGCCCACCAAATGACGCAAGAAACTAGGAAGAAAGACGATTTTACAGCAGTGAAGACTGGTGAGTATACGACGTTGGAATACCCCTTTAACGTGTATAATATTAGAGGATGCTGTTTTCAGGTATAGGAGAGTCTAGGCACTACATATGCTTTGGATATGTTTATAAGTCATCTTTTATATTGAGGGTTTAGTTACCGTAATCAGAGCAACAGGTTCTATGTTATGTCATATTGTTGTGTTACATGGACTGATCATGACTGCTCCAATCTTTTCAGGAAGTGACATCACATCCATTGGTCACATAGCAAAGTTACAGTTCAGTCCCGTGGCCATGTGATATCCCCTTTAAATAAGGACTACTACTATGATAGTTAGGGCTCGTTCACATCTGCGCCCAGGTGTCTGTACTTGAGGTTTCCGTTTCCTGCCTAAAACAGAGGCAGGAGACGGAAACCTGCAGGAGTCTCTCTCACCCATTCATTTGAATGGGTGAGAGAGATGTCCGGCCGTGTGAGGCGGTGAGCGTTTTGCGCTCTCCGTCGCGAAACCGGGTTTTATAATCCAGACACAGAGTCGGACATGCAGTACTCTGTGTCCGGATAAAAAAATCCGGTTTCGCGGCGGAGAGCCTAAAACGCTCACCGCCGCGCACGGCCGGACCCGGTCTATGGTTTCCGTCTTCTGGCATGCAGAAGACGGAAACCATAGAACGGAGACCGTGAACGCAGGTGTGAACCTAGCGTTACTGGTTAAAGTATTCTGATACAAATATTCTATGTGCTCTATTAATAATATTGTATGAGCAAATCCACCACTTGACTAAATAAGCCAGGGGTGAGTTATTAAATGGTTTTTCAGCAACATCTTGCATTACGAATAATAAGTTCTTATGTAAGTCATATGTGGATAATGTTCATTGCTTACATAAAAAATTAAGAGACTTAGTCTCACGAAAACTTTATGTGACCAAAGGAGCTTGTTCCAGATTAGATGAACTTGGCAAACAATTCCTGGATTTGACACAGGTATTAATATGGCTAATTATGTTCTGGTAAGACAAATGGTGCTAATAAAATCAGTCTCATGATTCATATTTAGGCTTTTGTGATTCACTAACTCCGATGCCTTCCCACATATAAGGTTCATTAATCACTTTGCATCGCTGAATTAGCACTGTTTGCTTATGTTACAGTGCACGATTTTATATAGGAAAAAGCTCACAAGTTTTAAGGTGTTACTTTAGTAAAGCAGAAAGATTTTAACAGCTGCTTGACATTGCTTAGGGCTTTTCACTTTTGCACTGTTTCAAAGCAAGTTCATTCAAGAACTCTCATCGATTTCACCTGATAGGTTTAACTAAAGGAAAAAAACAATATCATGCAAAAAATGTTCCATAATGCGGAGGGATTATGCATAAAAAAATCTAACATGTCTACTGTATAGCCATATGCAGAGGAACTGTAGTAAAGGAATAGGCAGCCATATAATGTATTTTTGGGACTATAAGACGCCCCAGACCATAAGATGCAACTAGTTTTTAGAGGAAGAAAAGAGGGAAATTTTGAATCAAAAATTGGTAAAATATTTAATACATGGGAGTTATAGTTTTACAACAGCTGCAAAGCCAAATTGATAGGTGTCCCTTCAGCTGTACGGGGATGCATAGGGCATCTTTTTTTGTGGGGTCAGGTGTACTTTTTTTATTAGCCCCTAGGGAACTTGAACCTGCAATAATTTGATTGCAAGTCCCATAGACTGCAATGCAAGTGGATTGCAGTCTATGGGACAATCTATACATAATAGACCAGTCACAATAGTAATATTACTATGACAAGCCTGGGAGCCTTCATTACGCTCCCAGCTGTGACAGGAACAGGATGGCTCCAGTAATCACGCCACACAGGAGCCATTCTGCAACAAGAAAGGCATGGGACGTGGGGACCCACCCTGGGGGGCTTGTTGTACACTTTAAGCAGGTAGTAATGCCCCCGATCAGAGTGGACTTCAGGTCTCTGCTATACCTTAAAGTGGAGACATAGTTGCTATGGTGACCAATCTGCAGCAGAGCGGCCACCATCATTTTTACAGACTCAGCATCCACTTTAATAGTAGGATGTTGGCATGGGCTCGCTGGGATACCCAGTCCTTGCAGCCCAGGGCTTGCACATCATCCCACTCCTGCCACTGCAAGAAGCTAGCGGCAGCAGGATTGGGGCGATGCTGCGACCGTGCCCCTCTTGCTTCTCCACCCCCCCCCCACCTCCACCCCACACACACACACACTTTCAGACTATAAGACACACTTTCATTTTCCTCCCAAATTTGAGGGGGAAAAAATAAACATTTAAGATATAAACTTCAAAAGGCAAACCATCTCTACCATAAATATTTCAGTGTGTAAATGTCCCTGCATCCCTCTTTAAAAATGGGTAAATATGTTCTACGTATCAGCAACCCCTGTGTAGCTGTATATTATGGTGCTTGTTAAATATTATATTTGTCTTCTCCATTGGCACATATGATGATGAGATGATGCTGTAATAATACTGCTTTTACACTGACAGACATGGTGGTAAGATGATGCTGTAGTAATACTGCATATACACTGACAGACATGGCAATAAGTTAGTGCTGTTGCAATAATTACTGTATATACACTGACAGACATTGGTAATAAGCTAGTAGTACACCTGACCCCACAAAAAAGACACCCTATGCATTCACGTACACTAATATAAAAATAAGGTTACCGGTGTTAGAAAATTGTGACTTTTAGAAAAAAAAAACATTTTAAATAGCTTTTGAGGTTCAATTACCTTTGTTCCCTTTAAATTGAGGCAGCTATATATTACAGAACTTTAATTCCTAAAAGCCCTTTCTCCAATTACCATCAAATTAAAGCTGGTAGTCTGTACTGTAAGCCCATATGGATTATATAGCTGTATGTTTATATGTTTAGGTAAACAGCTAAAATGTCACGGCATATGTCACTGTCCAAATATGTCATGGACCCCTCTGTGTACATATATATATATATATATATATATATATATATATATATATATATATATTAAATATTACTAATCAATAACTAATTATTTCTGAGGGTAAAAAAGGTAAAAATTATTTAGATAAAGTTCAAAGAAAAATTATATTTATCCAATATTCATATGTTTAAGTACAGTGCACAGTTCACCTATAGAATATCAGTATCACCTATATTGTCTGGCCTGGAGCTGAACCTAACCTGGATTGAAACATGATAATATAGCAGAAATATATTACCTTTATTTGAAATTTATTACTGGAATCTGATTACATTTGCATGAAATTATAGTGAACAGTAAGGTTCCCCGTTCCTTGTGATCAACAGATGTGACAATTATTTCTGAATATAGAATTGAAAAGCATTTGTTGTTTATGTTATGGCGGAGATATTACATCGCATGGAACATAAGTTTAAAACTTTATTAGTACAAGCTGCTTATGGTTTTAGTCCTTTTAATATTATATATAAAGGAATAATAATCATCACGTTTCTTTGTATGAGGTGTAAGTCATCAAGTTCCAATTTTTATTTTTAGTTGGTTTATAAGTATTTATGCAAAAAATAATTTCAAGAAATTATACTATGATAGCTACAAAGCCAGCCGAACATAAATGGCTTTTCTTTATTTATGAACCAGATTTTTTTTTATTTTTTACATTTTCACTGCTTTCTCTATATCACAGATGGCCATGTTATGCTATATATTTCACTATATTGTAATTATTGGATGCAAAATACAAGTATTAAATGCATAACTAGGCTTGGACTGGCCCACAGTTAAACAGGTGAATCCCCCACTAGGCCCCTCTAGCCAAGTGGGCCCCAGGTTATGCTGGTATGTCACCATAGCTAGTATCACAGGGTATAAGGGAGCCCCCTCTTTTCAAGATACACTATATTGCCCTTGGGTCCAATTAAAACATAACCTTTATTTCATAAATACTAAAAGCAACTAAGCGTTTACACTGGGTAGGATTTCACATTGAGTTGGGTGTGTCTGGGATCTCCAGGTATATGCATTCATACACACACAGGTGGGTGGTAAACGCTTAGTTGCTTTTAGTATTTATGAAATAAAGGTTATGTTTTAATTGGACCCAAGGGCAATATAGTGTATCCTGGTATGTCACCATACACTCATTTTACTTAATGTAGGTACTCATCATGCAGCATCTGAACCAAGCTATGTATCGGCATAATATACTGGGTAGATTATTTATTTACTTTTTATCTATGATGCATTCATCTCTATATGGGCTTCTGTTCCAAATATATGGAACAGGATAAGACCCGCTTTATATTTAATGTAATGGAGCCTCAGATACCCCTTGGGAGAATCTTGACCTGCACCTGTTTAACAACCAAGTGTAATTGTCCTGTTGAGCATGTACACTGAACAGATGGACCGTGTGCTGAACCCAAAGTGCTGCTGCCAGCTGTCCAGACCCCTGCCACCATTCTCTTTCATTATGACAGCAGTCCATGGAACATTTACCTAACATTAACAGTAGCAGGGATTGTGCAGGCAGCAGGTATCTCTCACCATCAGTGCCCTCTCCCCTTCACAAGATACACCTACCCAACATACATATAGGAATTTGCGTGCTATCGACACCCAGCACCTCTCAGATACTCTACAGTCCTCTCTGTCCCCCATCTCTTCAATCTCCTGTCCCAATCTGGCCACCAGTC
The DNA here is from genome assembly GCF_031893055.1 of Leptodactylus fuscus. Lineage (NCBI taxonomy): Eukaryota > Metazoa > Chordata > Amphibia > Anura > Leptodactylidae > Leptodactylus > Leptodactylus fuscus. Next base: position 62,848,805 of record NC_134265.1, read on the forward strand.
ACTATAATGAAACCCTTAAAAATGCATTGGATGAGGTGGCTCCCCCCTCCACTCGTAAAGTCCCACCTAGGAGTCAGCAACCCTGGCACACGCCACAGACACAATTTCTTAAGCGGTGCTCTAGATGTGCCGAACCTCTCTGGAGAAAATCTCGCTCACCTGCAGACTTCCTCCACTTCAAATTTATGCTTAAAACATATAGCTCTGCCCTTCACTTCGCCAAACAAGACTACTTCACCACCCTCATCTCTTCTCTCTCCAGCAACCCTAAAAGGCTTTTTGAAACTTTTCACTCCTTTCTCACACCCAAGGTGCAGACGCCATTCACAGACCTTAGTGCTGATGACCTGGCCACGTATTTCCATGATAAAATTGATCAGATCCGTCAGGAAATTACTGCCCAAGCCCCAGGTGGCATTGATTCCCACACCTACCATAGTACTGATCCCCTCACCAACCGTACTTCAGACTGTCTATTCTCATCTTTTGAACCTGTTACAGAAGAGGAAGTCTCTCAGCTACTTTCTTCATCTCGCCCTACAACCTGCAGTATTGACCCCTTCCCCTCACACCTTCTCCAATCTCTGTCCCCTGCTGTCACTACTTACCTTACTAAAATATTTAATTTCTCTCTCTCTTCTGGACTCTTCCCATCCTCCTTCAAGCATGCTGTTATAACTCTGCTATTGAAAAAACCCTCCCTGGACCCGTCCTGTGCTTCTAACTATAGACCCATCTCTAACCTCCCCTTCATCTCTAAACTCTTGGAACGCCTGGTCTGTTCTCGTTTAATCCGCTATCTCTCTGCTAACTCTCTGCTTGACCCCTTACAATCTGGTTTCCGCGCTCTGCACTCTACTGAAACGGCTCTCACAAAAGTCTCCAATGATCTCCTAATGGCTAAATCCAACGGTGACTTCTCTCTTCTTATTCTTCTGGACCTCTCTGCAGCTTTTGACACTGTTGACCATCAACTTTTCCTCACTATGCTCCGCTCAGTCGGCCTCAACGACACTGCGCTCTCCTGGTTCTCCTCTTATCTCTCAGACCGCACTTTCAGTGTATCATTTGCGGGCTCTGTTTCCTCCCCTCTTTCCCTTGCTGTTGGGGTTCCTCAGGGCTCGGTCCTAGGCCCCCTGCTCTTTTCTCTCTACACAGCCCCCATTGGACAAACCATCGCCAGATTTGGCTTCAGGTACCATCTTTATGTTGATGACACCCAATTATACACATCTTCCCATAACATCACCCCTGCACTCATACAGAACACCAGCAACTGTCTCTCTGCTGTCTCTAATATCATGTCCTCGCTCTATCTGAAACTAAATCTCTCTAAGACTGAACTACTACTGTTTCCACCATCTAATAGATCTGTCCCTGATATATCCATTGCAGTGTCAGGCCTTACTATAACTCCTAGGCAGCATGCCCGCTGTCTCGGGGTCATGTTTGACGCAGACCTTTCCTTCACCCCTCATATTGAATCACGCAAAATCACGGCCGCAAAATAACGCGGCGTATATACGATCCAGGCTCCCATTGAAATCAATGGGAGCTTTTACGGCATTCAAAATCTCACATGCCGTATACATGCCAGGTCACGCGGCACGTTACTCCATGTGAATGGACCCTAATACTGCGCTATTGTCACCAACACTGTATAATGCCATGTTAGTGCCTCCACACACAGAGAAAAGCTCTATAATGCCCCATACATAGACCCTCAGTGCCCTACAAATAGTATAATGCCCCATTAAAGCACCCTAAACAGTATAAGGCCACGTCAGTAGCTCTCCATACAGTATAATGCCAGGATAATGTCATGATTGTTACTTTTCTGATGGAAAAAAAAACAGCTTTATTCTATTAGAAAATTAAATAAACGTAATTTAAGGAAATTTTTTTTTACATTAGAGTGAATAGTAACAAAAAGTAAATGGGGGACACTCCCTCATCTTCCACACTATTGCCATTATTGAGTGTGACTCCTATGATGGATGAGAACAACAGACATATGTAATGGTAGTGTGTACATCCATAGCAATAAAAAAAAAAATAAAAAAAAAAAATAGTAATGAGTGTGGTAACCTTGTCCCAGATACAAACAGGATGGATTATCAGATTTTTAGAACAATTTATATGTGCTTAGATAAATTATTGCCCACTTAAAATATTACTGACAGTTCAACTTTTCTAAAATGAAGAACTTTCAAGTTTGATACTTTTTACATTTTAATACTTGTATGATACTTTTGATTTGATCTCAAGTCAGTTACATGTAAGACAACTAAATTATTATTCATCTTCTGACACATCAATTTTCATGTAGAGATGAGCACTCAGATAAGACATTTTAAGAAAAAAATTCACCTGTCCAAAAGTTTAATCTGCAGTGTATTCGACTGGACAACAAATAGATGTGAGAGGTTAGAAAGATAATGGAGATGAGTTATACTGTAACTTACCTTAAATACGTAGCTTTGTGACACTTCTGGCCATGCAGGTTAATGTAAGCTTGGAGTCATATATTGCAAAGAACAAAGTAGTCAGCGGCACTAGTGCGACAACGCTTGTATTCACAATCTTGTGTCAGTATTGGCAAAAATTCCCGGCTGTAACAGCCAAAAAACCATGAAATAAATTAAATCCCAGGGTGGTGCTCACTGTGAAAAAACCTAGATAGGCAGTGACATATCGATGTGAAATGTAGAAAACAGGGCATTCACCCGCCACGGGATACATAAAACATTCGTTTTTATTTCATCCTCTTTAAAAAAAAAGGTCAAACCTTGACCATCGGGGTACAGAAGAGGGAATGATGCAAAGAAACAAACAGTGACGATCGTTTCGTGCTTAGTGCACTTCGTCAGGCTAATGTAAGCTTGAATAAGCAATCCATTACTTATACCCTAAAGGGATCAACAGGAGCACAAACTCCCTTCACAGTTACTATTAATGTATAGTCACAATGAAGGAGGTCACAGCTCAGTCTCCCTGACTGAATGTTTATGGTCTCTTAACTTATTTTGGAGACTACAGTATAGAGGAGGATCAATGTTTACTTCCAGCAGGCAGAGATGGTACCGGCTGTAGCTGTCCATGTGATGTTGTGCCAAAGCACGAGATTGATAGCAAAACATAGAGAAAGAACAAGCAGGGGAAACCTAAAAATTAAGATGGGGTCTTTGTAGAAGCAGACAAAAGATAGCAAAACTCAGCTAAAAAATACTGTGGAAAAAATGCAGCAAAGATACACTGCATTTTTTCGCAGCAATTTTCATTTCGTTTTTGTATTTTACTTTACTTCGTGTTTTTTTTTCTTCTCCTATTAAATGTATAGGGAAAATACTAGCATTTCTGGAGAAAAAATGAACGCAAAGCTACCTGCAAATATTACCTGCCACTTACCCTTGGCATTCGGGGGAGTCCGCATGGGGACCCCCTGAATGGACTATCGAACGCACTAGCAAGCAGTATGCAGTGAAAGCACACAGACCCCTTAGACTATAAGGGGGTCCGTGTGCTTGCCGCGAGATCTCTGCACGAGTCATGCAGACAGCAAAGTAGATTGTGAAGTACTTTCTGTCCGCATGTTCCCTGCAGATATCTGGCGGCAAGCACACAGACCCCATTATAGCATATGGAGTCCATGTGTTTTCACTGCACACCGCTTGCCAGTGCATTCGGTAGTCCGTTCAGGGGGTCCCTATGCAGACACCTCAGAATGGATTACAAAAGCAGTTGTGAACTAAACCTTACAGAAACAGGACCAACCCTTTCCATGAGGTGTGTACGGTACTGCAACTCAGCCCCATTCACATGAGTAAAGTTTTTTGGCAGTTCCTTTAAGAATAATATGCAGAATATACTGTGCATATATTTAAAGTTGAAGTAAAGTTTATGTAAAGCAAAATCAAGAAACAGTCTACAATGTTCTCTGTCACCGGGGGGCATCGAAGCTGAAAATGACACAGATAAGGAAAAACTCCAACCAATTGAGAAGAAAATATTTCCTTTTTAAAATCGCCACCAGCATGTCTTGTCAAAGTGTATTATAACATATTACCATAAATGCTTTCTTTATGTAATTGTCACACGTAACTGGGAGAAATCACTGCTGTACTGTATTTGTCAGATCTAGCTGTAGGCAAAACTGTATTCTGAAAATCCACCAAAAAAACATTACAACAGTCTTGACACTAATAAAGCATATCTGGCTATTAAAAAAAACTTCTTTCCAAATAATTGGGGGAAAAGAACCTAGATTGAATGTTTTCATCTCATTGGCTCTATTACTTTTTAAGATAAAATGTTGAACTTAGGAAGGCTTGTTGCCAAGTGTTTTATAGTAGAAGAAAACTATATATTGATATCCAGAGGTTTGTATAGTTAGAAGAGTTTAATAGCTAAAGACCGGTTATATTATGTGCAGCAGACCTATGAGATTTTATTCCATTGGCAGATATTTTATTCCTTAAGTGTTGGTTTACTATTTGATCTAATTGAATCATGGAACAAAATATGGGCAATATTATTTTAACACAGGGTTATAGCAGGATGCATACTGACCGGATTAGACTTTTCATATGTAAAGTCCATTGTAAGTTGCCTGAGTAGACAATAACATGGCTGTCTACTGTGGATAAAGGTGCAACTGCAATCTGTGGGGCAACCAAGCAGCAACTGTTCTATTTCTCCAAAGTGCCACTGCAGGAGACAAAAAGTATTACACAATTTTCATTAAGATCAAATGAATATACAGAGTATACTGAGTTATAGAAATTTTAGCAAAAAAATCTGCCATATGCCTTAATATTAGGCTAAATGATTGACAGTACTCATAAGTGATGTTCATAAGTTGAGTCGCCTGAAATGGAATATGGTGATGGTCACGCCCCATGCCTATACATGTACAGTTACCTGCAAAATGTTTACCTGAGCGCATGCAGAGATATTATGGATTTAGTGGTCATGTAATATATCATGTAATCACCAACTCCTTCATTGTGCTACAATTTTTTACAAGCCGCCTTGTTCCCTAGCACACATTACTAAGACAGAACTTATGAAGACCACTTACGAGTAGGTCACACAACTTTGAAAGGAGTTGAAGGAATTTTCAGATAGCAAGATATTGATGGACGTTCCAATTCTTTTGTTACCACTTGGGGCACATGTGGCTTTATATACCGCTAGAAAGCACACTATCAGCTTTCACATTCTGTGCCCCAGGTGAAGAGCTATCGGTGCCGGTACCGTAGCTCTTCACTGTCAGAAGGGCATTTTTTTTCTTTTGTAGATTGTGAACCCCACATAGAGCTCACATTGTACATTTTTCCCTATCAGTATGCTTTTTTTGGCATATGGGATGGAAATCCATGCAAACACGGGGAGAACATACAAACTCTTTGCAGGAGTGGGTGTTTCCCGGGACTCCTCCCCTCCCCCCCTACCCCCCTCTCTTTTTCTCTTCCCCTTCTTTTCTTTTTCTTTCTCCTCTCTGTTGACTTCCCTCTGTTTCTCTTTCCCCTCCCCCCTTCCCCCCCCTTGTCTACCTCTCGTCCCCCCCCCCTCCTCCTCAGGCGGTTTTTCTCCCGCTTTGTTGTCCCCCCCCCCCCTTTTTTTTTTTTTTTTTTTTTTTTACTCTCCCTCATTTTTTGTATTGACTCTGTGTTGGCCCCTCCTCCCCCGTATTGTTGGTTGTGGTGAGGTTTGGCCTCTGATTCTGTCGGGCGACCCCGCTTATGGTCGGGTCCCCCGTGTTTTGCTATGTGTTTGTTTTGGATTCATATATCCTTTGTTTCCTCTTTTATGTGACCTTGCTTTCATAAATAAAGAATTTATAAAAAAAAAAACTCTTTGCAGATGGTTTTTTGCTCTTGGCGGGATTTGAACACCAGGACTCCAGCGCTGCAAGGCTGCAGTGCTAACCACTGAGCCACCATGTGGCCCCTACGTGGATGTCCAATTCTGATATCATGTGTAAATAAGCAGCAGTGCAGCCTCTTCTATATTGACAGTCCTCCATCTACTGACTATATATCCATTTTACTTACTAGCAGTTGTACATGATATTGCAGTGATGCCTTCTTCCCATGAATGGGGCAAAACTGCACAACCATGCACCACCGCTACTAGAGGTGTGTCCTCCGTTCATCTTTGCGGGACTTGTGCACATTAGCGTAAGATAATTAGCTTGCTAAGACAATACTATTTCAATATACTGTATCATGAGATAAACCAACCTGACACTATGTTAGAGGAGGACAAATCGGTATCTAGGTGAAGGAAAGTAGATGGTCCATGTGCATTACAACCCTTTCAAACCTAAGGGTAGGTTCACACGGAGTAAAATGGAGTGTATTTTGGAGTGTAATTTTACACGTGTAAAAAATTTACGCGCGTATTTTGGAGCATTTTTTTACACGTGACGTTTACAGAACGTTTACGGAGCATTTTTTGGAGCGTTTACAGAAGCGTGTTTTTTTCTACACACGTAAACGGTCCCAAAAACACTCCGTAAACGCCACGTGTAAAAAAACGCTCCAAAATACGCGCGTAAATTTTTTTACACGTGTAAAATTACACTCCAAAATACACTCCATTTTACTCCGTGTGAACTTACCCTAAGAGTTGGACTAGGATCAATCTATCATTGCTGCCATATCCTTAGAAGAGGCCATCAATATCCTTAAAATATCCATTAGTGAAAATGTCAAATATATAGAGAGAGCTGTCAGCTCATTTAAAGGGGATCTCTAGGGAGAATACAGGGTCACTTTATTCAAATCAGCATCTGGCCCCAAGTTGTCCTGCCTCTTCCCTCCTCTCCCATGTTCACAGGTAGTTACCTATATGGTATATGGTCTGGTTTTATTATTACAGTGATTTTTGTCTGCCGGTCTCCATAGCACAACTACCTGTGAACCTGGGAGAGGAAGGAGGCCGAGTAGAAACCTGGGGCAGATCTGCTGGTTCAGAATCAGCCCAAAATCCCTGGGTTTGTTGTCAAGAAGTAAAAGTCTTCACAGGCTCCCTGGATGTCTAAGATAATGAAGGGAAGACAAAATTTGTTGTGTTTATTCTGAGTTAAAATAATACAAAGACCTTTTCTTTTCTCAATTTTTTTGGGATATTATTTTGGATATTTTTTTAACATACCATAATTACTAATTAGCTCACAAACAAGCTTTGTATATTAAGCAGAATTAAATCCCCAATATTAAAGCTTGCTTCAAGGATGCTATGAAAACATCTCATTAATTATATTGAAAATGTCAGTTTTGATAGTATTTTCTGCAAAAACTGTTAAAAAGCTCAATTTCCATACTAAATTACTGAGAGAGAATCATAGTGGCCAATTACAGGTGATTTTGGTAAAATATAACTAGAATAAAAAATAAGAACATCAATGGAAACATGACATACATTTAATGCGTGTTAGGTAAAACTTCAGAGCTATAATTACAATTTATTTCAATTAAAGTACATAAAAATCTAATATTTTGGCAGAAGTTTACACATTACTAAAATTGTAACAATTTTACGTGTCATACACACAAGAGTTTCATGTTTACAATCCCTATACAGCGACACCCAAACTCCCTATGGTTCTGTACTAAGTATCGCCATTTCATTAGAGATGAGCGAACCAGTTCGAATTGAACCAGTTTGGACTCAAATTTTCAAAATTATTATTATTATTATTATTATTATTATTGTATTTATATAGCACCATTAATTCCATGGTGCTTTACATTTGGGGGTTACATACAATACACAAAATATACAGGTAGATATAATACTAACAATGGATCACTGGCACAGTGGGATAGAGGGCCCTGCCCACAAGGGCTTACATCCCAATGTTTTGGGTCGTCACCCGCGAACTGGATATGAACTGGGTAATCAATGTCATGACATTCACACTCCCCATGTGATCACTGATGCCCAATCACAAACCTAAGCAGTGACCTCAGAGCCATCACCCAGGAGGCCAGAACAGAACCCAGAGGCAGAACCATATGCTGCAAGAAGGTCCAGAAGAGATACAGGAAGGTGAATATACAGTGGGGCAAAAAAGTATTTCGTCAGTCACCAATAGTGCAAGTTCCACCACTTAAAAAGATGAGAGGCGTCTGTAATTTACATCATAGGTAGACCTCAACTATGAGAGACAAAATGAGAAAACAAATCCAGAAAATCACATCGTCTGATTTTGTAAGAATTTATTTGCAAATTATGGTGGAAAATAAGTATTTGGTCACCTACAAACAATCAAGATTTCTGGCTCTCACAGACCTGTAACTTCTTCAAGAGTCTCCTCTTTCCTCCTCTCATTACCTGTAGTAATGGCACCTTTTTAAAGGGATTCTACCACTAAAACACTTTTTTTTCTAGTTACCACGTCGGAATAGCCTTTAAAAAGGCTATTCGTCTCTTACCTGTAGAAGTGCTCTCCGCCGCGCCGTTCGTTCAAAATACCGGTTTGTACCGGTATGCTAATGAGTTCTCTCGCAGCGATGGGGGCGTCCCCATTGCAGCTCGAAAACTCACCGCAGCGCCGCCTCTCCGGTCTTCGGTGTCCTCCCCTTGCCTCTTCAGCGTCTGTCGGACGCCTGCGCAGTATGCTCTCTGTTCGGCGAAGATTGCCGAACGTACTGCGCATGCGCGAAAGTTCGGTGCCCGCACTATGGCTGGGATCGCAATTTCGCGCATGCGCAGTACGTTCGGCAATCTTCGTCGAACAGAGCGTACTGCGCAGGCGTCCGACAGTACGCTGAAGAAGCAAAGGGAGGACACCGAAGACCAGAGAGGCGGCGCTGCGGTCAGTTTTCGAGCTGCAATGGGGACGCCCCCATCGCTGCTCCTGCGATGGGGACGCCCCCATCGCTGCGAGAGAACTCATTAGCATACCGGTACAAACCGGTATTTTGAACGAACGGCGCGGCGGAGAGCACTTCTACAGGTAAGAGACGAATAGCCTTTTTAAAGGCTATTCCGACGTGGTAACTAGAAAAAAAAGTGTTTTAGTGGTAGAATCCCTTTAAACTTGATATCAGTATAAAAAGACACCTTTGAATACCCTCAAACAGTCAGACTCCAAACTCCACTATGGTGAAGACCAAAGAGCTGTCAAAGGACACCAGAAACAAAATTGTAGCCCTGCACCAGGCTGGGAAGACTGAATCTGCAATAACTGTAACTGTTTGCTATTTTTAACACCTCAGGGCTCGTTCACATCTGCGCCCGTTCTCCGTTCTTGCAGGTTTACGGTTCCTGTACAAAACTGAGCAGGAGACGGAAACCTGCAGGACTCTTTCATACCCATTCATTTGAATGGGTTTGAAAGTTGTCCGGCCATGAGCGCCGGTGAGCGTTTTATGCTCTCCACCGCGAAACCATTTTTTTAAAATCGGACACAGAGTCGGACATGCAGTACTCTGTGTCCGGTTTAAAAAAAACGGTTTCACGGTGGAGAGCATAAAACGCTCACCGGCGCTCATGGCCGGACTCGGTCTGACAGCTCAGAACGGACTCCAGGCGCTAGTGTGAACCTAGTGTCACACCTCTACCTATTATACTCTGGGGTCTGCGGAAACCTCAGAGTATAATAATTTTACTACGAGTTCTATCGGAACAAGTTTGGAAACAAACCAGATGGTCAACTTGTCAGAACCCGAAGCAAATCATCAGAGGTTCGCACATCTGTAGACTTCATGCACTGCCATATGATGCCCTTATCTAATGCAACAGTTCAATTTCTAATTATTCTTGTATAAAATCAATATTTGAGTACATACTAGTACTGTATTGGGCTTCTGTACTGCTCTGTACCATAATACAACCACAAACTGTAATTGAGATTGTATGCACAATATATATATATATATATATATATATATATATATATATATATATATATATGCAAAGTGAAAATTAACAAGAAAAAGTAGATGAACAAAAGAGAAATCTAAATCACACCAATATTTCTCTTTCATTCACAATTTCATTGACTTAGTTTTGTTAATTGACAAAAACAAACTATTGACATATCTATTTTTGAAAGCATTCTTGCTTTGTAGCATTTCTCCGCATCTGCCTAAAACTTTTGCAGACAGAGAGAGATTATATTACTGGCATTGTATAACTACAGTGTATTACTAAACTTTTATGTAAATCTTTTTTCTTATATTACACTTTTTAATTAGTAACACGACCTTAACACATTTCATTTTTTGGAGCTACATTCTGCTTTCTCTGTGCAAGTACAAACTTATTTTCCTGTCTAATTTTCATCATTGTTCTTCAGTGTTAACACGCTGATTTTATTTAGCACGTAAATGATAATAAACCAATAATGATGTGTTAATGACTATAAAATATTACAGTTAAAGGGGCCCTACTGAAGGTGCATACAGGTCCATATCGGCCCACAGAGCTACAGTATATATTCGAGGCTGCAAGGACACTTAATGAGACATATAACAAAACTGAAATCCCAAGTAAAAAAGCCACGGATAGGGTGTTGTTTGCCCATTCTTGGGTGGTCGCCCCCAATGTTTGCAGAGCATTGTACATCACAGAATTGAGAATTAATATTGTCTATTTGATCCTTCTTGTCCGTGACACCCCCTAAACTGCTTCCTCATGAATAGGGTAGTGTTTCCATCCTGCTTCATCCAGCAAACATATAAAGTTTCTCTTCACTGGTAAGGCTAGGTTTCATCTGCGTCAGAGTATCTGTAGAAGAATCTGCCATAGATTCCGTCATAATTTGGTAGGGAGAAAAGTCCTGCATGGATAACTTTTCTCTCCACCAATTTGAGTATAGAAATGGCAGAAACTGGATAGACACCCGGTGGACCCTATTATAGTTTATAGCCTTGGTGGTGAACCTATGGCACGTGTGCCAGAAGGGGCAATCAAAGCGGTCGCCACAGTCAGGCTCCTGCGTCACTTGCTAATGCGAAATCTGGGGCAACTGTCCCAGATCCCCTGGCAAGCAAGCGCTCCTTTCAGGTGTATGTGCAAATGCACATACTAATGAAAACTGTCTGTGTAGGCCACAGCTTACACTGACAGAAGATTAAACCACTTCCCCGATGGCTCCCCCATGCTGTGTGAGGGCCACTGTGGTATATATTATGCTACACAGTGGACCTCACACAGTATATTATACTTTATGTAGGCCACTGTGGAGCAAATTGTACTGTCTGGGGGCCACTGTGAGGCAAAGTGTACTGTGTGTGGGTCCTTCACTATTTATATCATATGGTATTTGTTTTATAGCAGAAATGTTACATTATTTCAGGCTGTAATAACATTGCACGGTCACTATAAAACAAATCCTGTGCGATGTAAGTAGTGAACATTAATTGTTCAAAAGTACCAAATGCAAGCTATTACCCTTCAGTACAACGTTGTTTTGTATCACTGAAGCTCTGTAAAGTTCACACGACTGTATTTTGCTGCTCTGTAACTGTTACCTCTTTTCTAGTCCATTGGTTGAAGTATACCGTGAAACATGTAATATGAGAATGAAGCCGCTACACGCAACACCTTCTATGTTGTCATATGGGAACTCAACTGTTACGCTTTGTATCCTCTGATATACAGGCAATTTCCTCTGAACATGTATACAAGATACTATTCTTGAATAAATCCTAGATGAATTACGTATCTTCACATAATGTGTGCCATGATCTTCTACTATTGTGATAGTAATGTAGACACAGCACTATTGCTATTATTTTTTCATTTAGAAAATAATATATGAAAAAAAATCTATGACAAAGTGCTAAATAATATTTCCCATATCACACATAATCATATTGTGAGAAATATCACCTTCTTCTCACCACTGTATGTAAACACTGCAGCGGCTCTCATATCTGTATTTAGTCCCACTCACTCTCAGAGTGAACTATATATAGTATACCTGTACACACACACTGTACAGTGTCACTCATAAGTCTATATACAAAGATGCTTTACATCCCACCCGTAACAGTAAGATGTCTAAATAATATACATATCCCAGAGAAATTCCCCTCCACCTTAGCAAAACTCACCAGAAATTAGATCTGGGGGTAGATGTGTCTAAAAGCAGATACATAAGGGATGGAGGTAACGCTACTCACAGATGAGGGAGGGAAGAAATCCTGGCCAAAATCTTCACAGAAAAAAAAACTGTGAAAAAGTATAAACCATACACATGATTTATACCTGGCGGTAGAAGGTAGACCAGATGGCTCCATGTGTGATCAAAAGAAGCAGCCCACCAGGAATCTTCCCTGTAAAGTATATGGCCATATACATTTTATTCTATAGGTAATTAGAGCCTTCTCTGCATTCCTATACAGTTGCCGACCACAACAATATTTTTTTAGCATTACAGTTGGCGCATGAAGTATATTGTGAGCCTGTTCCAACATTTATGCTGAACTAAAGAAAAAATAGATATAAAGTGAACCTTACCGCCTATGCTGCAGATCATCTATTACTTTTACAAATGGTTCCCTTGCTCATGTCCCATAAAGTCACCGGGCATCACTGGTCAGACTTTCACCATTAGAGCACAATCTTAATATATCATCAGTTACCAAAAACAAATTTGCTGTGAAATCAATGAGCGATATATACATGTCCACATCTGTTTTATCAGACAATTACCTAAATTTCAGTGAGCGTTTACCTGTATTTTTCCCCACCAATTGCGTTCTCTTCAATGTGCGCTTGGTCCCTTGATTCCTTCCTCTAGTTTGTCCATGTTTCTGTACTCCTAGAATATCTCATCCTCAAACTACGTCTGTGTCATCTGGTTATGATCCTATGACCTCTCTGCTAATCTCCTGTACTGTCATATTAATATATGCATTTACATACAAGTCACTTAAGGTATTAGATGTACAGATTTTTCTTAACTAGTGCTGATTGGTTACAGAAAATGCTGATCAGTGCTCGTCCTGCACCGGTTTAATAATACAGTATATTTATATAATAATATATTTTATTTATATAGCGGCAACATATTCTGCAGCACTTTAAAAATGGTAGGGTTCAAGTACAGACAAAAAGATGCATTACAAAAACACAAATCACACAACGGGACTGGGGTAGAGGGGGTGACACAGGAAGTAGCAGGGGTGGTATAGGAGGTTGCATTGCTTATACAGTGGTCCAGTCATTTTTGTGATAGAGGTTACTGTCATTACACAAACAGAAAACTGTACGAGTTGTCGCCGGTTGTGTCCTTTAACGTGCAGATGGTGCCTGGCCATATAAGGTTACAGTCAGATACGACATCCTGGAGGGTAATGTGGGAACGTGAACAGAGGAGAGTGTGTTTTAGGAATTCTAACAGCGGAAAGGTTTACGTTAGGAATTGTGATAGGCCTGTCTGAAAAGATGTTTCTTTAGTTTGCGTTTGAAACTGTAGAAATTGGGAGTTAATCTGATAGAGGATTCCAGAGAAGTGGTGCAGCTCGGGAGAAGTCTTGTATACGAGCGTGGGAGGTTCTGATAATAGAGGATGTAAGTGTTAGGTCATTGAGTGAACGGAGAGCACAGGTTGGGCGTTAGACAGAGATGAGGGAGGAAATGTAGGGAGGTGTAGCATTATGGAGATCCTTGTGGATGAGAGTGATAAGTTTATATTGTATTCTGTATTGAATAGATGTGGAAGACATGAGGCATATACTTTCACTGTCTGTCAGCAGCAAAGCCCATATTAGACAGGGCGAGGTGCTGCTGACAGGCAATAATTTTTTTTGTGACACTAAAAACAAATCACCTGGTGAACGAGCAAATGCTGGTTCATTGGGTGATAGTTGCTGCTATTAGACAGACCAATTTTAGGGAACAAACATTCATATGAGGTGAATGTCTGGTAAATGAGGGGTCATGTTTATTGCAGTAACTGTTAAACTGCTGTCCTAGCATATATCAATTAAACATGCCGCAGACATGGAAGAAATAGTACAAATTTAATAGTTAAGCGCATGATAATTTTTGGTGTAATAATATGTCTTAGATCGCTTTTCTTCTTTACACCACTTCATTTTTGCAGTTACATGAACCTCTGGACTTTGAATCAAGAATGGCACACATCTTTAATAAATTATCTCTTTTCAATAAAAAGTAGGTACTTTTGGTCCTCTGTGCTCCTGGTGGACCATCAATGACCATATTGGGCCCCCAACGATTGGACACTTATACCCTATCCTGTGGATAGTGACCATATTGGCAAAACCCCTCCACATTTGTATACCAGTATGTAAAGTGTTAAAGTGCGGGGCTGGGGTTCTTGGCGTTAAAAAACTACTACGTGGCAACAGTTCTGGAGCAGCTTAGGGTTAGTTGGAATGAGACTTCTAACTGGAGAAAGGCAGAGATTGAGGAAACCATGTTGGCTGCTTTACTTATGAGTCTCTTGTGTCCTAAGGATCTTGGCTTCCACTGTTTCCAAGCCCCCCTATTAAGTATAAAGGCCTCTATTTGGGCGTGGCAGTACCTTATGTCACGAAGTCTCGAGACTTGTTTTCCCCAGACTTGCTTTGAGGCTGTAGAGACAGCCTGCGCCTACTAAAGGCGGCACTTCAGTATTTTATACTTTTCTCTCTACCCCTTCTGGGCAGGTCAAACCCCTCTGTCTATCACGATGGGAATCTGACCTTGCAAGAATTATCTCTTTGCCAGAGTGGTATGAGGCTTGTAGGTTTGTCAAACGTGTGTCGAAGGGCTCAGCTCATTGAGAGAAGGCGCATAAAAATTATGTTAGGCTGGTATAGAACTCCCAGTCAGATGGCACATGTAGATTCTTCCTTCTCGAGGCTTTGCTGGCAAGGATGTGGCAGAGATGTGGTCGCGTAGGTTCTTTCCTACACATGTGGTGGGAATGCCCCCCAGTCCAGGCTTTTTGGGTAGCACTTTGCTTCTTGGATGCTGGCTCTTTCCCCACGGGTACACATGTAGTGTTAGGAAAGATTATACTAGCAGCCAGGTCGATGATTGTGAGACAGGGGAAATCTATGCCTTACTTGACAGTGAGTGAATTGATACACCATTGATTTGGCCTTTACTTTGGAGCGGATGTTGGCTATTAAAAGTCATACTCTTCCTGGTTTCTGATCCAAGTGGACCCTTTGGTTCTCCTTTATGGAGAGCAGAAGGGACCCTCCCTCCAAGAACCCATTCTCTCCTAGTGTGGCTCCTTGACATTTACTTCATTTACTAGATTTCTACTAGTTTGGAGGACATCGTGTTTACCGATTTATGTGCACTCATATGCACCATCGCCAGATATTGCGCTACCTTGCTTTGAGCTATGTGGTGATATATATGTTACTAAAGTAATACTGTTTCAGGCATGTTACCTATGTGTTTTATGCTGTTTCCCCTTCATCCCTCCCCTTTCTATTCCTCTCTCCCCATCCAGCTTCCTGCTCTAATTGTTCTATCATTGTATAGCTTCTGAAGAGTGACGCGGCCAACATACGTCTATGCACACTTCAGCGACTTCGCTCAAACCTATTTTGAGGTTGAACTCTGATGTTTACTCATGTTTAGTCTGAGAATGAGCATTGTTCCTTTTTCCTTCATTTATCTTCACTTTCTGTGTAAAATTTATCCCTTTGTTACCCTTTCCACAATAAAAATCAAATTTAAAATAAAGTGTTAAAGTGGTTGTCTGAGATTATGATATTGATTGCTGAAGCCTCTTCGCTACTTAACAAGCACACCGACATACATTACAAAGTCACTGTGGTTGATATTGTGGCTTAGCACCATTCATTTAAATGGGACTGAGCATGGTCATGTGACCAAATGATATAATGTCAATAGCCTAAAAAGAAGAAGTACAATTCAATATCATAGCCCTAACCATCCTCTTTAAATGTATTTGTTATAGGTTACTGCTTACACCTTTACATAGTTAGTCACAGTAACAGTTTAGTATAGGGTATCACCAGGGGCATAATAATCGTGGTCGCAGGGAGAGCAACCGCGACTGGGCCAGGCAAGGAGATGGCCAGGGCCCCATACAACTATGACAGCCTGGTTCCCCAACCACTAAACATACTAGCCAAGGGGAGATGACTTAAAATAATAAATAGTTATACTCGCCTCTCCTGGGCTCAGCATTCTCTCCAACGCTCTTCCATCTCGTGACTGAGACCTGTGACTAGACCCTAGCGGTCACATGGGGCGTGTTAGAGTAATGACATCAGTGCGCCCCCACGTGACTGCTGAGGACCAATCACAGGCCTCAGCAGGGACGTTGGGAAGATTGCTGAAGATTCTGAAGACAGCCCGAAACAGGATGCCCAAGACAGGTGACGCAAGGTAAGTATTAGTGTTTGTGTTTTTTATTCACCTTCCCTGGGCCTCCAATTATTATACTCTGAGAGGACACTGCTGGGCATATAATACTGGGGGTGGGGGGGAAACACTGCTGGGCATGTATTACTGTGCAGGAGGGGACAATGTTGGGTATGTAATACTGTGTGGAGGGGACACTGCTGGGCATGTAATACTGTATGGGGGCATTACTGGGCATATAATACTGGGGGAGACACTGCTGAGCATGTAATACTGTGTGTGGGGGGACACTTCTGGGCATGCAAAACTGTGTGGGAGGGGGACACTGCTGGGCATGTAATACTATATGGATTGGACACTGCTGGGTATATAACACTGTCTGGGGGAAAGTGCTGGGCATATAATACTTTGTGGGGTCCACTTCTGGACATACAATACTGTGTATGTGGGGGGAGGCCACTGGATGACATGTAATACTGTGGGTGTGGGGGGACACTGGTGGGCAAATAATACTGTGAAGGGGCTACTACAGGACATATAATACTATGTGAGGGCCACCGCTGGGAAGGGGGCTCTGGGAGGGGGTGTTGGGGGGGCCTCAGAAGAAAGTTTGCACTCGTGCCCACAAGACACTAGTTACGCCACTAGGTATCACCATATGTAGAACTGTCCAAAGTAACGCTAACTGTGCCTTTATCACTCACAGAGCAAAGATATTGAGCTAGGAGCCATACTACCCTCTGTAAATTGCAACTGGTTACCTCTGCCCAAGGGCACTCATACACCTAAAGCCTGCCTGTTACCTTTGATGTCAAAACGACTATTGTGGGTGGCATCCCAAGGTTTCTATCACTTAATATTAGCCTGTTATGCACTTACGCAAAAGGTGTGAATAAGATCTCCATGTGAAAAGCACATGTGAAAAGCAACTTAGAGGGAAACACTATGCTTGTGGTCCTGTGCTCAGGAAATCTCCAACTGTTGATAAAACCAGTCCAGGCTGTGAAGGTTTTGGACAAGCTTAAACTCCAGCAGAGATTGCTTATACTGTACATCTCCCTGCTGTCTAGTGCTACACAATAAAATGTTGCTATGGGGGCACATATGAATGAGATCACCATGAAGCTGCTTGACGGCCTGCACACTTTGATCAAAGTTTACACTAAGAACCTCATATATATTTCTGAAATTATATTATATTCATATTTCTATTATCGATATTGCAATTTAAATTTATTGGGTGTATTTGGTACGCTTCACTGCTTGCAGAATGCTTTTGGGAAGAATTCCTACACCTTTTTTCAGACTGTGTTATTGTTAAACTTTCAATGAAAAAGATAAATTACGCTCCTTCCAGGGTCCAAGCAAAGGACATATTTCTATTAAACCTTTTATAAAAAATATGAGCCTTGATTTGGCTATGGATTGGCATCGTAAACATGACTGCTTATAGGAGCACAGAACCTAAAACCACGTATTCCCTTTTAATGAAATGCAATCAATATTTTTCCAGAAAAGTTTTGTAAGTTCTTTTTAAAGCATCCAAAAGATAATTTGTAACAGAATCGGAAAGCAATTTACCATATAACATTGTATAGCTATCACTGCTAGTCTGACTGTTGGAGGCCCTAAGATCCTGGTATTAAAGTCTTACATAATATTAACCCATTTAATAGAACCATGTGCAGGCAATTTACTCGATATGTAGAGTTTCTTGGCTTATGCTCAACAGATGGGAGGTAAACTTACTTTTAAACATCTGCATGATGTCCAGCTTGAAAAGAAGGAATATTGCTTAGAAATACAATATATCTACACAAGTCAAATACGCTACTGCCCCTCAGTTCCAAGTCTGACAAACAAAGTCATTGAAATGTAATCTATAAGAGTGACGTAAAATTATTATGTAAAGGATGGCGGCACTCTTCATGTGGATGTATGGCAAAATAATATACCTATGGCTGTCATCATTGACTTCCAGTGGAGGGCCCACCAGGACTGAGAGGTCAATAATGATCTGGGCAAGCATGCAGTGAATCAAAGTGCCCAAATTCAGCTTGTTTGCACCAATCTTGGTAATATACTGTGGGACAGATATGAGTGACAAGGGCTAGTATCCACATGAAGCACACCTATGCAAAACATATTGGGCCTAAGGGACAATGGTGATCTAGGTAAGCATTGCCAAGGTAGAGTAGGCTGTTGGTACACAGTGGCTATGTTGTCAGTGTTCACATTTAGCAGAACTAATCCCAGTAACACCAGTCTCTGACCAGTTCTATGGAGTGTTGGTGCTACTTAATGGGGTTGTACCAACTTTAGACGATATCCCCTTCGATTGGAGAGGGGATATCGTCCAATGGCATATGACTTTGTGATAAGGTCTCTGAAAACTTTGTTGTGTTAAGAAAAACTTGCTATACACATATCTGTAAGAGTCGAGACAAGAGGACAGGCAAGGTAGGACACCTTTCTATATGTCACACAGATATGTCCTTCTTTACCTTTCCCTTCTGTACATTTCCATACACAGTATGTGCGTCACAACTTAAGCACCTTTTCTCAAATAGTTCACTTCTTGTCCAAGTCAGTCCATGGTCATGTGATGTATAGTCCATGGTCATGTGATGGAAAGTCCTTGGTGATGTGAGTTACAGTCCATGGTCATGTATTGAAAAGTCCATGGTCATGTGAGTTACAATCCATGGTCATGTGAGTTACAGTCCATGGTCATGTGATGGAAAGTCTATAGTCATGTGATAGAAAGTCCATGGTCATGTAATGGACATTCCATGGTCATGTGATTTACGGTCCATGGTCATGTGTTGGAAAGTCCATGGTCATGTGAGTTACAGTCCATGGTCATGTAATGGACAGTCCATGGTCATGTCATTTACGGTCCATTGTCATGTAATGGAAAGTCCATGGTCATGTTCTGCACAGTCCATGGTCATGTTCTGCACAGTCCATGGTCATGTAATGGACACACAGGTGCACAGTATGTTACAGTCACGCCATAGTAATCAGATCTCTGTCTTATAATAAGTCTTGTAATAAGTCTTGGAAGTAAACAGTGAATTACAGTAAGTAGAGCTCTAGAAATCTGTGAGGAATTGATAGAGAAAGAATATTGGAAAATGGTATAACTTTTCATTACAGAAACAAAAATCATTTATTTGTTGAAACTGGAGACCCCTTTAAAGGGATTCTACCATTCAAACACAATTTTTTCTCATTAACACATCGGAATAGCCTTAAGAAAGGCTAATCTTCTCCTAACTTTCGTTGTCTTCTCCGTGCCGCCATTTGCTTCAAATCTCATTTTTTGTTAGTATGCAAATTAGTTCTCTACCAGCACTGAGGCCGGGTCCCAGTGCTCAAACAGCACTGGGGGTGTCCTCAGTGCTGCGAGAGAACTCTCTCCAGTGCCGCCTCCAAGTTCTTCAGCAACGTCCTCTTCACGCGTCTTTGTCCA
This sequence comes from Leptodactylus fuscus, assembly GCF_031893055.1. Classification (NCBI taxonomy): domain Eukaryota; kingdom Metazoa; phylum Chordata; class Amphibia; order Anura; family Leptodactylidae; genus Leptodactylus; species Leptodactylus fuscus. Next base: position 62,868,603 of record NC_134265.1, read on the forward strand.
GTGCAGGCTTCAGACATCTAGGCCTCGGGTCCAGGGCAAAGCCGACTGTGCATGCCCGCCGGCCACGAGAAAATGGTCGCTTACAATACCGGAAGAAGACGCGTGAAAAGAACGTTGCTGAAGAACATGGAGGCGGCACTGGAGAGAGTTCTCTCGCAATACTGGGGACGCCCCCAGTGTTGTTTGAGCCCTGGGACCTGCCCCCAGTGCTGCGAGAGAACTCATTTGCATACTGACAAAAAAACGGGATTTCAAGTGAACGGTGGCGTGGAGAAGACAACGAAAGGTAGGAGAAGAATAGCCTTTCTTAAGGCTATTCCAACGTGTTAATGAGAAAAAATTATGTTTGAATGTTAGGATCCCTTTAATGTGGTTTCCCAAGACCAGTCTATTTTGTATTGATTACAAATCCACAGGATAGGAATCAGTATCTGATCAGAGGGTGTTCAACACCCAGACCCCACACTGATCCACCTACCTCCAGGCACCAGAAACTATATAGACAGCTGGAGAGGGAAGCTGCTATACAGTGGTGCTGGAGTAATGATAACCAGTGGCGTAACTAGGAATGGCGGGGCCCCATGTCGAACTTTTGACATGGGGCCCCCTCCAAGAGGGGCATGCAGGCTGTATGTGAATAAGAGGGTGACGTGGGGTGCAGGGTGTGTATAAGCAAGAGAGGAAATGGGGGTGCAAGCTGTGTGCGAGCAAGAGAGTGATCTGGACGGGGGAACCACCCATTTCACCACACTCTTGCTCACCCACAGCCTGCACCCCCTTTCCCCCTTCTTTCTCACACACAGCCTGCGCCCCTAGGTCACCCTCTTTGCTCACACACACCCTGAACGCCCATGTACCCCTCTTGCTCACACACAGCCTACACCACCCATTCCCTCCTCTTGCTCACATAGGGCGGAATGGGGGGTGCAGACTGTGAGTAAGAGGGATACCATGGGTGTGCAGACTGTATGTGAGAAAGGAAGGAATGGGGGTGCAGACTTTTTCACACACAGCCTGCACACCCATCTACCCCTCTTCTTCACAGCCTACAACCCCACACACACACACACACACACACACACACACACACACACTGTTCACTCACCTGTACAATTCAGGTAGCTCTGCCCAAAAAAGACACTGAGTCTATGTTAGTAGATTAAAGGACCTTTGATGACGTCATGTCTCAGGTCCTTCAATCTACTAGTATAGATGCCGACACAGGGCTTGGGACAGCGGGCAGGAGATAGAAGTTTCTCCTGCCCACTGTCACTATCACTGTCACTGGCAGGTGCCCAGGCAGCAGACGGCAGCTGCTGCTTGGGTACAGTAGTAAAGGCAGTAATTGCTGGCTTTACTATTGTTAAAAGATGGACTGTTCGAGGAGGCAGCTCCTCTCCATCTTCAGGAAGCACCCGGTGCTGCAGTAAATAAGGCCCGTTACCGGCTGGAGTTACTCCAGCCGGTAACGGCCTATTTAAAAAAAAATCTGCAGCCGTAGCAGCTGTCACCAGGTCTCCTAGTGTCCTGGGCCCTGTGGCAGCTGCTACCGCTGCAACCCTGGTAGTTACGCCGCTGATGATACCTAGTACTAAAATAGGATCTGAAATGCTTCTGTCTATGTCATCCATCTATACATCTGTACAGCTTGTAGTGCCAATGGCATAACTAGCAAAGACTGGGCCCCCCAGCAAACTTTTGACTTGCAAACCCGGCTCAGCCGCATATGTGTCACCGAGAGAGGCGGCAGCGGTGAAGCGAGGAGCTGACACAGGTCAGCTCCTCGCTTCAGCCACATATGTGTCAGCGGCAGCGAGAGAGGCGGCAGCGGCGAAGCGAGGAGCTGACACAGGTCAGCTCGCTTCAGCCGCTGAAGCGAGGAGCTGACCTGTGTCAGCTCCTCACTTCGCCGCTGCCGCCGGCTACCCGGCAGTATAGACGCGATGTGAAGACGTCACATCGCGTCTACAACTGTGCGCCAGTAAGAGAGAGAGGCGCGCAGAGAGCAGCAGGGAATGATGGAGAAGGTAAGTGTAATATGGAACGTGAAACTGGGGGCATATGAAGGAGAGGATGGCATGACACTGGGGGCAGAGATGGAGAAACATGAATCTGGGGGCAGAGATGGAGGGACATGAATCTGGGGGCAGAGATGGAGGGGACATGAATCTGGGGGCAGAGATGTGAGGACATGAATGTGTGGGCAGAAATGGAGGGGACATGGATCTGGGGGCAGAGATGGAGGGGACATGAATCTGGGGGCAGAGATGGGGGGACATGAATCTGGGGGCAGAGATGGAGGGGACATGAATCTGGGGGCAGAGATGGGGGGACATTAATCTGGGGGCAGAGATGGGGGACATTAATCTGGGGGCAGAGATGGGGGAACATGAATCTGGGGACAGAGATGGAGGGGACATTAATCTGGGGGCAGAGATGGGGGGACATGAATCTGGGGGCAGAGATGTGAGGACATGAATCTGGGGGCAGAGATGGAGGGGACATGAATCTTGGGGCAGATGAAGGGTGTATATGAAGCTGGGGGAGAGACGGAGGGGGGACATATAATTTACGGGTGAATGTAGGAGGATTATACAGTGTGCGGGCAAATGGAAAATTAATGAGTGGGCGGAGTCAACATAACAGTGGGTGGGGCTAAATTTCCCACGGCGCGCAAAGCGCTCCACACATTTTGTCCCTCTTTTGGTTTTTCAAAAGTTGAGAGGTATGGGTACAGGGGGCAATGGAAAGATGTTAGAAGGTGGACGGGGGGGATTGTTGGGACATCGGGTGTGCGGCACTGCAGAGAGGGAACTGGGGCAATAATATATAATAAATAAGTTTTTAGCTGGAGAATAATAATGATGTAGGCAGTATGTTACTAGCATAGCAGCCTGTTTGGGGGTGGGACTTTCACTTTAAAGGAGTGTTCACATTGCGTTTTTGGCCTCCCTTGCCGGGATACGTTGGTAACCAGTCACAATCAGCTCCCCACTTATCCCTGCACGGAGAACTGCAGGCCCCCCTTTTTTTTTTAATGGCCAGTTCTTCGTGCAGGGATAAGTTGACAGCTGATTCTGACTGGTTACCAACGTATCCCGGCAAGGGAGGCCAAAATCGCAATGTGAATAAACCCTGAGGATTTATTAGGAGGGTTCTTATAGATGGTGTTGCCTCTCTATAGGTGCTGTCACACGGAGCAGATTTTACCTGCAAATAGAATCTGATTAAGCCTTGTAATGCTGCTAAATAAAGGGAAATGTAATACATAATTGGTATGACGCAAAATAAGGTAGTTTTAAAATGGCGGTGGGGGTAGACACTTAGGCTGTATGGGGCCCCAAAATTCCTGATGGCGGCCCTGCCTGTAGTAATTAGATCTTGAATACGTCCTTCTTCTTCTTCATCTTCAAGATTACTTTTGTACTTATGTACATATTATAGGATATACTCATGTTAGTCTCTGTATGCTGCTGACTGCTGTATTTATCCTATAAGTGCTATAGTATGGTATTGAGGTTACTTAGTATTATCTTAATTAACTTAAATAAATTCCTGCTGATCATAGATTACATTTAATTTGATCACTTAATGATTTACATTTAATGTAAAACGAACTTAAATAACTCTTAATTTTTACTATTTAAGAAGACTATTAGAAGTAGCGGTGCAACATAATACTGGGTTTCTTACACATATCCAAGTCAAACAGACATTTTTGTTTAAGATGTATTAAGTTGATGTGCCCTCCATTGAAAACCATGCGAGGTGGATTCAGAAGGAATCTTCTCTGGATTCGGGGGCAAATTCCTCTGTGTGAACTGACCCTAACTTCTCTTACAGAGCCTATTGCAGTGATAAGTTACAGAACCTATTACAGTGATAACCTTTGTTATGTATGTCTCTTCTGTAGATTTGTAGAAAAACAATTGAAGTCTTATGAAACTGAGGCGTCTGGTGCACTGGAGGCGGGCCTTCTTCTCCCTGGAGCACTGCTCTTGATGCTCAAGTAGGATTGATAATGTCATAGCAGTTAGAGGATCAACTCCTAGTTCATGAGGTGGTGTAGACAGGAGATGGTAGAGGTCTGAGTAGTAAACGCAGTGCTCAGGGAGCTGAAGACCCGCCCCCAGTGCACCAACTGCCTGCTTTTCATAAGACTTCCTACTTGTTTTTCTCCAAATCTATGAAAGTGACATATATAACAAAGGAATGTTGTTTGGGAGAGGTGATAGACTCCTCGGTTACCCAGTTTTCTTGCCCTTTGGCCTGAAAGTGAGTGGTGCAGTCATTCAGGTGGTTCAGCAGAGACACCCCATTGAAATGAAGCATCTCCGCTCAGTCACTGATACATTTACTTTTGATCAACTGAAAAGAAGTGGTTACGATATTTTCCTTCATTTAAGCTTCAGCAGATGTAAAAATAACTTGAACACCCCTTTAATACTCATATGTAATAAAAATTAGTGTATAGTTCTACTGTTATTTGTCTGATCATTTATAGCAGTTCTTAAGAAAATGTTATATTTTCTTCATTTTACTGAGTAACAATTCACAGGTAAAATGTCTGCCTTGGGCACAAAGAGGATTTTCTGCTTATAGATACAGCACATTGTAGCCTAGGGCAGCAGGTTAAATCAATCTATAATATATGGCTGCTGTTCTATGGATAACAAAATATCCATAGTATCATAAAACAGCTGTTATTAAAGCTAATTCTATGACTATTTTAGGCTGAGGTCCCACATTGTGGAAAAGCTGCTTTTTTTGTTGCAGATTTTGCTATGTTTATTTGAGCCAAAGCCAGGAGTGAATTCAGCAGAAGGGAGAAGTATAAGAACTTCCTTCATATCTCCCATTACTTCTGTAGGCACTCCTGCATTTGGCTCAAAAAACCACAGCAAAATCTGCAACCACAAAAAAGCTGCTTTTCTGCAATGTAAGGCCTCAGCCTTAAATAGCTAACACAATCTTCACTTAGGTGTGTATTATACCTGCCAGTTAAACAAAGTGTCTTATCTGCAGCTTGGTAGAAAACAAGAGCCCTTGAATAGATTGAGGTGCTGTGTGGGAAGTTCCAATATAAGTGCTTATTCACTGACCATTGTTTTAATGACAAGCACACGGCCCCCATAGACTTTTAATGGATCTATTCTCACAACCATGATTTTAGTGGTCCATGTGAATGATCCTAGCAAAATGGAACAAGTCTTACCTCAAGCCAAGTTCATGAATCCCTCAGTAGACTCATGTCTTAGAAGGATCCATGAAATCAGATTACTCTTGGGTGGGCACTTGGCCATGAAAAGTTAATTTTTTCATGACCAAGTGCAGGGCCCTATTGTTTGAATGTAGCCTACCTTGTAGTTCATTCATTTAAATTCCTGTTCACTCTGAACTTAGGAGTCCAGTGGGCGGTCCTATTCATTGATTGACAACCTTCATCGTATGAGGATGTATACAGATATCCTAACTGACCTCTTGGCTGAATATGTCCAGATACATGCATGAGAAGTTAAGCAGATTTTCTAAAAACAATGCAATTTTGTAATAAGTTATCATCCTTACAATTCCAAGTAACTTACTTGTGTCTATAGGTGACTACACATTGGGAGAGAGCAAGAATTGCATCCCAAGATTTCTATTACACTAACCAGCATCACCTCTCTGGAGGTGGACTGCTAAAACAGCAGTAACACACAGGGTCCGGCAGGTCCCATTAACTATAATGAGATCCTTTGGTGTTTGGCGTTTTTAAATTGAGTAAAAAGTCCTGCATGGACACTGCAATGGAATCGCCAATGGAATGTGAATGTACATAGTTACATAACAGATGAGATCGGATGAAGACATCAGTCCATCAAGTCCAGCCTATAACCCTTAATGCCCTTCAATGTTGATCCAGGGGGAGGAAAAGAAACCCATGAGGCTTATGTCAATTGCCCAATTTCAGGGGGGAAAAAATTCCTTCACAACTCCAATTTGGCAGTCAGTATAAAAACCCTGGATCAACATGTCCTTATAATCTAGAGTCCATAACCCATAATATTGTTCTCTTCAAGAAAGGCATCCAGGTCCTCTTTGAACTTGTTTAATGAATCCGCCATCACCGCTTCTGGGGGCAGAGAGTTCCAGAGCCTTCTATGCTTCTATGCTTCTGGTGAAACTTTCTCTCCCCAGACGCAGTGGATGTCCCCCTGTCACTGTCACTGGCCTAGGAGTAAAAAGATCCATAGAAAGTTTTTTGTGTTGTCCCATCATGTCCCTTCATGATCTCCCCGTAGACGCTATTTACCCCATTGGAAATCAGCCAAGTGTAGACACATCTGTAGCTTTCAATCGCTGACTGAGACCCACCCACTGGACTCCTAAACTCAGAATAAGCAAAATTTCAAGAAATTATATTTTTAAATATTTCTGTTTATAAATCTCATTGTTCTAGTATTTTTTTTTTTACATAGGGTTCCAAAAACAGTCTTATGACACACATTTACATTTTCCTTTCATATGCAAGGATTAACCATTGTTTAGCAATTATACATGTATTATTTTCAGACATTATCCCTGACACATATTGTATGGTATGTATATGTGCCTGCCATAAAAGAGCCTTCCAACTCTACAATTATAGCTTTGTATTGTTCATATCCAGTTAGGCACATATATTCTATTCATCTGTATTTGTATAATATAATATATAATACACAATATAATGATAAATAAATATAAATCGTGGACATATAATGTATAGTACATTGGAATACAAAGAGGAAAACATTTTTATACAAATATGCCAAACATTTCAGAATTAGTAAATCTGACTCTTCTAAGTCATCACTTGCTAAAAAATAATTGTGATATACCACAAAGTCAGATTACAAATATAACATACATGAAACTTTGTGCAATATAAACACACTTCATCCGAGTCTATACTGACTCAGCCTGAGCTATCATTTATAAGGCTTTACATCATATATTTGGCAGACGCCCAAATTCTCTCCTACGCAGGAATCTATTTTTTGTGTGGCTTACCCAAAATAGAGAGTCACACATTAAGTGTACGTAGTGTGCTGAGGATTACAGGGAGTTGTGTTGTCACAAATGGCATTGTCTTCCAGCGAGAGCTTTGTACATCGGCCATAAAGAACGTATTTGTTGTTTCAGATTATACATTGAAAAGATTAAGCAATTATAATGTACAACAGGATTGAAAGTTTTTTAACCTCCTTGCTTCTATTTCGGTCGGATTCCTGTTGTGTGCCCTCTATGTTTAGATGGCGGATATTCTTCTTTTCATCACCCATAACCAATTCTAGACATAAGTATTCATTTCATAATTGTGCAGGTATAATTTATGCTATTTTTACAACCCAAGTACAGCTCAGACAAACAGTTCCGCGTTTCTGGAGCAGGATGTGTTTTTTGTGGCATTGTACAGTCATGTGTGATGTTTTGACAAGAAGCTAAAGTAAATAAGGCGCAGGATGTGGGAATTAATTTTATGATTTCATCCCACCTAGAACCAGTGACCTCTTCCCAGGACATTACTTTGTGACTGCAAGCAAAAAACCAACAGATTCCAGCTGTTGCCTACAGCATTGCTTCTGTGCAGAGGATGTTGACAAGTGACAAGCAGCCATTTAGGGCGATATATACATTTATTTAAAGAATAGGAAACCTAGATAAATATTAACTATTAAAATGCTTGTACAAGAGGAAGTCTGTTTTGCAGGTGATATATATTTTAATTCCTTGCAAAAAGAAGCAGGCATCGGAAGGTTTTGTCACATTATATAATGTTATGTTAGCTCAAATATCTTGTGCTTCATTCATAATATATCATTTCATAGTATATCTTTATAAAATCGGAAGCTGTTACCCAGTTAGAGAGATCCAAATCCCTTTAACATAGGCAGTTAGATGTCTAACTATAGCAAAGGGCTTATAGACTGTAAATATACAATTCTGTCGTCCAATATTGTACAAAAATCCTAACAAAACAGAACACAGAATGAACAACTTTTAATAAAATATATTATTTGTTGAATTAGAAATATAATGCAGATAAAAAGCATAAAAAGAGACCAATGAATTGTATATTCCGAAATATAAAACAAGCATGCCACTATATGGGGACACATACACAAATATTCACAGTTCTATAAGCATTCTACATTCTAAAATACAAATCATATCAATTCATATTCAGGACATAACTGCAAAGCATAATGCTGTATAAATAGGATGCATACAGACCAGAATAGGGTTGAAAGCAACTCATGTTTTGCATCACTTTGTCCAGAGGCTTGGAGGAACCACTAAATATGAAGCAATGCAAAACACATGTTGGGGAGTTGCAATCCCCCCAATATTCAAAAAGGAGGTTTTAGGGGTTATCAAATTCAGGGGCACATTCACATTTTTCCCCTATGCTACGGACATATACTAAGTGCACTCAATAAAAGACATGTATAGTAGAGCTGCTTGCATATAATAATAATAATAATAATAATAATAATACATTTCATTTATATAGCGCCAACATATTCCGCAGCGCTGTACAATTTGTAGGGTTTAAATACAGACAGAAAGATACATTACAAAGAAAGTCATTTCACACAATGGGACTGAGGGCCCTGCTCGCAAGAGCTTACAATCTATGAGGTAGAGGGGTGACACAAGAGGTAGCATAATATTACTGTAGCTAGGTTGGGTTTGTCTATAACTATGACTTAGATAAGTCACAAGTAGTCCACATTTCTTAATGCAGAAATCCAAAGGGCTCACTTACTTTTTTCCAAACTGTATTTGTAGATGACAGAAAATTGTGTGAAAATTGGGACAACACGGTGGCTCAGTGGTTAGCACTGTAGCCTTGCAGCACTGGATTCCTAGGTTCAAAACCTGTCAGGAACAACATCTGCAAGGAGTGTGTATGTTCTCCCCGTGTTTGTGTGGATTTCCTCCCATTCTACAAAGACATACTGATAGGGAAAAAAATGTACATTGTGATCCCTATATGGGGCTCACAATCTACATTAAAAAAAAAAAAATAAAAAAAAAAGAAAATTGTGTGAAAATTGGGGCAACACGGTGGCTCAGTGGTTAGCACTGTAGCCTTGCAGCACTGGATTCCTAGGTTCAAAACCTGTCAGGAACAACATCTGCAAGGAGTGTGTATGTTCTCCCCGTGTTTGTGTGGATTTCCTCCCATTCTACAAAGACATACTGATAGGGAAAAAAATGTACATTGTGATCCCTATATGGGGCTCACAATCTACATTAAAAAAAAAAAAATAAAAAAAAAAGAAAATTGTGTGAAAATTGGGGCAACACGGTGGCTCAGTGGTTAGCACTGCAGCCTTGCAGCACTGGAGTGCTAGGTTCATATCCTTCCAGGAACAACATCTGCAAGGAGTTTGTATGTTCTCCCCGTGTTTGTGTGGATTTCCTCCCATTCTACAAAAAGACATACTGATAGATTTAAAAAAAAAAAAAGTACATTGTGATCCCTATATGGGGCTCACAATCTACATAAAAAAAAGAAAATTGTGTGCAAATTAAAGATAGCATCCCTGAAATGTTAATGAATTGAACTTCATAATTTCTCCTCAATGTCATGCAAATCTAAGGGCTTGTTCACAAGGGGCAAGAGGGGGTGGATTCTGACTCAAAATCCGCCCCCTCACAATAGAGGTCTATGTAGACCGCTACCTTCCTTTCTTCAGGTGGATTCCACGGCTGAGTCAGCCCCAGCGTCCCCCTCGCGACAGCACCCCCCGGACTAGACCCATTCATTTGAGCCTACTCCAGAGGGGGAAGCCACGACTGTCGGAAGCCGCGACTTCCCACATCAGAATCAGGACCAAAATACGCCATTCCGTGCCCAGTGTGAACTAGCCCTTATTTACAGTCAGGCATATTATTAGTTTAGTTAGATTGTGTTTGTCTATGAGGCTAAGACCCCTTGCAGTGGGATGCAGTGAAAAAGTGCTGCAGGAAAAAACGTGATGCTTCATTTATAGCAATAGGGAAACCGCCGGCGTTTCTATAGGTATAATTAACATGCTGCGATTTCCAAATCCGTGACAATTTTGGAAATCACAGCACAGACTTAGATAACAATTAGATCACATTTTACTAGCAGTCCATGTAGAACTCACCTTTTTTTTCTCTCATTATTTGCAGATGGCTGTAAAACTATGGCCTTGTTCATACTAGAGGCTTGTTCACCATTATTAGACAAACAAACTGAAGAAAAAAACATTTTTTGGTTGGTGCACCCCCAATAGTTCCAGGAGCAAACAAAATATATTAAAGTGCACTAAAACTCAACTTTCTATTAATAAAAGTTGAGTTTTAGTGCACTTTAATATATTTTGTTTGCTCCTTGTTCACCATTAACCTCATCCTAAGGAATATATAGTAGAATGCTTTGCTTACGCTACTTACTGGCCCTTGACTAGGCAAGATGGCTAAATGTTTTCTTCCTGCACTTCAGATGTTTCTTCTGCCTGTGACGTCAGATCTAATTCTACAGGCCATTACTACTTGTTTGGTTTTTCTAAGTCTATATTTCTAGATGTCTTTCCACTACATTGTGCTTACCTTTAAGCACACAGATTTGACAATACAAATACTAGAATTCCTAGAAATAACAATAAGCTCTTGGGAATCTTGAAAAAAGCAAAAGAATAAAATCTGAATACGCACCAACCATTGTTTTCTATGTTTAATGACTTTTACCATTGGCCCATAACAGCCCGTCTTGCATTAAATCAATATATTGGGTTATAGTATCAAGGTAAATCTGTCATTTTGAAAATATAGTCTGACCTTAGGGCAACATGTTTTGTTGCAAAATGAGCTGAGCAGATTTCTAGTTTTGAGGAAAAGTTTCATATGACTAGTGATTCACTATTCATCTGCTCATTCTGAGCTTAGGAGTCCAGTGGGCGGGCATACTCAGTGATTGAAGGGGAATGAAAGGAGGCAATCTTTGGGCTCACTAGCAGCCATTGTATACAGCGCTCAGCTACCTTGGGGAGAGACAGAACCCAGAGCAGGTTCTCAGTAAGCCTACAGAGATTTGTCCTTGGTTCCCTACCTGAACACTGAGTCTGGAGGTGCATCCTGGAGTGGTGTCCATTATAGTATAAGCCCTGTAAAAAAAACTGATATGGGCTCTGCTTGCTGTATGACGTAAAATAAACATATTATTTCTGTACGCCAGTGTCAATAAGGTCCCTGACTAGCAATATCTGAGCCTGAATTGTCAAGAGGCCTTGGCGTTTCAATAATTCAGCTGCACCAGGATGCAAATCTTTGCCAGTTACAGAATGATTGCCACTTTTCTGGCAGGAGATATAGTAAATGGGTTGGGCCAAGGCATCCCCAGGCATCTGCAGTGCTCTTCCCACTTTCATAAAGAGTGGCAAACAGGCCACAGGAAGAGGAAAATGGCACATCACTTCACAAAAGGCCAGTACACCAAGGATATGTTACAACTATTCCCATCTACATCAGTTTTCTGTCATATAGGGAATAATAAATACCCCCCCCCCCATTGATTCTAGGGCAGAATGCTTCCATAATATGACATCTAAAGGACCACATGAACAATAATTGCAGAAAATAAAAAATGTAGGAAATCAAAACCATATGGATGTACAATGGAACTCCATACATTGCTATGGCTGTTGTATTACAGATTCATATAACTCATTGAACTTCAAGGTTATAAGGACCAATATTATATCTGTGTGCATAAGTTGCACTAAATAATAATTATTTTGCTTTTTAATAAATTTTTATAAATGCATATATATAAATCATGCTTTCACTCTGGACAAACAGTTTATATCTCCCAATATTTGATCTATATCTGCAGTACTTTAATGCTCATTTTAAAGCCAGTCTGCAGTTCTCTCAGAAGGATTTTTGGGTACATTTGGGTACATTATTTAGGTCGGGGCCCCACAGGACGGTAATGCCGTGATTTGTCAGCGGCGGAAACGCCACGGGAAAAATCGTGGCATTTTACAGTACAGGCAAAGTGGATGGGATTCTAGTGAATCTCATGCCTACTTTGCGGTAAAATCGAACACGTACGGCGCGGTTTTGGAAATTGCAGCATGTCAGTTATACCTACGGAAATGCTGGCAGTTTCCTCATAAGTACAATTGTAACAGAAATTCCATGAAGGAAAATGCCACAAACTTTCTGTTTAAAGCACATGGTGTCTCATTGGTTAATACTGTTGTCTTGCAGTACTGAATTCAAGTCAGACCAAAGGCCAACGCCTACATGGAGTTGGTATGTTCTCTTTATCTCTGCATAGGCTTCCTCCCAAAGACATGCAGTACTGATAGGGAATTTAGATTGAGATCCCTACTTGGGGTTCATTCAAATCTTTACCGTTTTGACCAAAAGAATGGAAAAATGACCCACCCATTGACAAACTAAAACAAGACCCTATTGACTATAATGGGGAATGTTTGGGGTCTGTTATTCTTTCCAGACCAGGCCTCGATTTCAGAAGGACTGTGGGTTGGACAGATGCTCAGAAAAATAAATAATAGCGTCACAATATTAACCTATATAAAGTATCTCATCCATGTAACTAGTTAAGCTAAATGCACTTTGTATTACCTTTCCCGGCAAAATTAAGAAATGAGGACGATTTCATAAAACAGTGCAAACATAATTGTTGGAATAAAATGAACTAAACACTGAATATTTAATTGTTAAACTTTTAATTTTGGAATTTGCTGTCAGAGTCGTCTTGTAAGTAATGTTTTTAATTACTGTACCTCTGTTTGAAATAGAACGGACAAAGTGTTACAATTGTTTCCAGAGTGGAACATCCTTATATAACATATTAGTGATAATAAACGCCTTAATATGATTGGATATCTCATTGAACAAAAGGGCATGTATAATTAAATGTGCTACTGATAGCTATATCCAAAGTAATAAAACTAATTAATGTAACTAGTATGAGAACAAAAAATTCCTTCAAAGAAGTTCCGATAGTTCAAGAAACAAGTACTCCAATGTAATTTCAAGATAATAATTGCAGATATGTTTTTTAACTTATAAAATGCAGGGGATGGGTTTTAGGAGTTTGGAGTTTATTACATCACATTGTTAGAACTGATAGATGGAACTGCAAAATCCGCATCATAAAACAGGTTAATACTTACTAATACTGTGCAGACCTTAGACTAGACAGTCCTAAAATGTGCCAGATTTATTAACATGCCTAATGCTGTTTGATTAAATAAGTGGTGGTCCAACATTCAGAACCTCCACTGATCAGCAGATGATACACAGAGAATGAAGAATGAAGCATAAAGCTCTATCCAGACCAGGTTACTTCAGATCATCTCCCATTCACTTAAATGGAAGCTAAGATGTAGTGACTGTGATCAGCCACTACACAAAGAATGGAGCTGTCTGCTTCCTGCTCCATTCTCTGTTGTCAGCTGCTCAGAACAGTTAATTAGTGGGATGTTAGAATCCCATGGCCACTTTGCATTAAAAAAACGCAGTGCGGACACACTGCGATTTGAAAAGCCGTTGCGGCTTTGCAAATCGCAGCATGTCAATTATATCTACGGAATCTCCGGCGGCTTTCCCATAGATAAATTGTAACAGAAAGTCCGCAGAGGAAAACTCCACGAACTTTCTGTTGAAAGCGCTGCGGAAAGAACCGCAGTAGGTTCACGCCGCGGTTCTTTCCGCAGTGCTTTATCACTGCGATTACGGCCTGTGGGACCTTAGCCTAAAGGGTGAATGTTAAAAATTTAAAATTCACATGTCATGTATGTGAAACCTATGTGCAAAAAGAAGAGAAGGTCATGTTTATATAGCTTTTTCTTACCTTAGTAGAACCAAAGTGCTTCCAAAAGTCCGTTTTCGTCCTGTGTGTAACTCACTGACCATACAGTTATATACACGTTAGGTTTTTTTTTTAGCTGAATTCGGGTGTCACTGAAGAGTTGAAAAACAAAAATACAAATCTTATTTGTTTGCTTGAACCTTGCTAAGTCTTGTACTATTTTCTTGTTACCCTAGCTGGTTTTCTACGCTCTGGACAAGTTACTAGTCTGTAATGTTCCAGACACTATAGAGTCACAAAAAGTAGAGGGACACAAAACCTAGTTAACCCTATTTTTACCAATATATTTTGGACCCTATCTGTTTCTGTCATTCTAACATCATCAGGGGACATCTAGATAATGTTTCAGCATTCATACAAGCCCCATGGCTCCCGCCATTAGTAACAACCCCCTGGGACCATTGGACAATATACACAACCCTCCTCCAAACAACAATTCTATCACTCTCCATATGTAAAGTCGATCCAGTGCGAGACACTTCATCTCATGCCAACATGAAGGTATTTTCTTTTCAGCATTTTATGTATGTCAGCACTAAGGTGTTTACATCAATTCTATGCACTCAGTAGATTATTACTTGTTTGTGCCATATGTACAGTAAGGCAAACATTGTTAAGAAGCTGAACCTATTTCATTGTCAATATAGTTCACTACTTTCAAACCTTTTCCTATTGTACAGTATGTCTGTATTTATTACTCTTTGCTTCAGTTTTTATATATTTTTGTCATCAATACCTCCAGTAAAGTGTCTCTATCATCGGAAAAAGTCATTTTTAGCTAAGCACATACTTGCATAGTCTTTAGAAAGGTTATTTCACACCTACCTTTAGTATGTAAATCGCCTCAGTAGATTTTGAATAAGTCTGTTTTTCTTCATATGCTAATTAGCCTCCTTGGTGCACAGGAAGTTGCCAGCCAGCTCTCCTCTCTCTGCCATGTGTTGTGTATGGGAGCAGGGAGGAGGAGTCAGCAGCAGCCTGTGCTGTATATACAGAAGACACTGCACGAAGAGACTTCCGGGGTGCACCAAGAAGCTAATTAGCATATGAATAAAAACAGTATCATTCAAAAACTCCTATGGCAATTTACATACAAAAGGTATGTGTGGAATAGCCTTTCTAAAGGCTATGCAAAGATGTGATTAGTTAAAAATGAATTTTCCACTCGTAGAACCCCTTTAAACATAACTAACTCACCCCTCCTTCTCACCTCTTCCCTTACCCCTCTAACCCCTAAGGTCCCATGCTCATAATTTTATCTGCAATTTTTGCAGATGAGTTTCCAGGCCATAGAAGGGGTCCACATATTATGAAGCATGTCCTATTTTTCTCTGCATTTGCGGCACAAACCACTGTAGGGAATCATACAGGATCAGTGATTGAGGATGACTTTACTGATGCGATGTGGACGTTGGACCTTAGCCTTAAAATGTAAGCTGCCAAAGCGATGTAGAAAATTGCTAAAATTACCAAATCATCTGAGCGAAATACATAAGCCCACATGTCAATGAAAGGGTTAAATTCAACCCTTTTTGACTCCTCTGACAGACTGTAACAAGTGTTGTGATATGGGTCTGGGTATGAATTGCTGATATTCGTTTGCTTTAAGGGAAAAAAAAATATCCTACAATTGAAATGTAATATATCTGTTTGTGCTCCATTCCTCTGTATATATTTGTTACATCCCTTCCTACTCATAGCTTTAGATTTTATTTTCTCCCCTACCTGTACCCTGTATATCTGTAGCCAAGTGTGAATTTTCTTAAGATATTATAAGGGATTCATGATTCATTATGATAATGGTAATTATTCTGTAGGTTGTGTAATTATACTGCGGGTCAGGTGAATAAAGCAGACGTTCAGAAATTCACTTCTGTGAAAGAGAAAATTTTGTCTTTTGATTCAGAATGCTTTTTTCTGAGAAATGACAGCTTTATAAAATTATTGGCTCTTATTAAGAAAAAAAAACTTGATTACTTTTTATCAGGTGTCACTCAAATGAGCCAGATGTTATTTTAGGAAACCAAAATTTGTATCAATCATTAGCATGTCATTCATTATATTTTATATTGAACAGGGCTAAGCTTTCATTTTAACAAGCACAGTCAAAGTGTAGCTGAATCTTTTTATTCTTAGTGTTAGCATTTAAACATACATTTGCATCTCTCAAATTAGTGCTAATAAAACACTCAAGGATACCTTAGGGAGAATATATTGCAATTAGCATGATATGAGAGAAATAGCAGTAATTTCTTCCCTGATAAATTTCTGCACCTAGAGTACATGTTTGCAATGTTAAATTCTACCCTTCATAGCTTGATGCGGGCTTAATTTCCTGAAACCAACTGTTGTGAGAAAAAATAATAATTTTTGGAATATTTTTCCTTCATTAAGTAATATTTTCAATTAAATTAAATGGGCCACAAATTGAAAAAAAAAATAATAAAAAGAAAACATATATAGACATTTCGCATGACTGCATGTTAGTTTCCTGGATAGACATATAATCTCTGTTTTTATATGTACAAATATTGGTTTATAGATCTTTTCTTAGTATTGTATTACATTTTTTAAGATTTATGTGAACTTGAAGACTAAGTATTGGTATATAAAGCCCCTATAGCTCCATAGCATTAAGTCATAGGCTGCATGTGCTGCCATCTGGTGCCTCGGCACCTACGTAATGTGACATATGATGGCACAGCAGGGCACAATTTGATTTCTCTTTCCCTACGAATTCAGAAGAAAATAATCTGTATGGAGTTTCTCAGACTTTACTGAGTATTGTACTAAAGTATTGTACTAAACATAGATTTTATACAGAGCCATGATTCATGTGTGTGCCATAGACACTATGCCAGGTGCCTATATGGCCCGGAAGGTATGAAAGCATTAGGTTATTTTCACAACTCATTTTTCCATACTGTACATTAGGTGAAACAAGATCTTTTGGTGCCCAAGGTAGGGGTTTCAGAATGCCCCCAAGCCAGTCTGTTCAGCCCTTAGGAATTCAACATCGGATGGATCTAATGGACAATCATTCATTTTATTACCCTATGTTTCCCCATTTGCAGGAATGTTCTAATATTCAATTTTACATCTTCTTCATTTTACTGGGGTGGGTCTATGGAAAAATAGAGCAGACGGAGTGGGTGGTTTGAGCTACTTGCTCCATAGCCCCTGGAATGGCTAACCACACTAGCATATGTATTAAGTTCCTGCATCTCTTTCATTGTCTTCATCTTTTACCTCTCCTTTTTGAATCCTTAAAGTACACTTCTCCACTTTCTTTCCACCCATCATCTGGACCCTGTTACGGAAGATATCACATAATTTTCATTGCACAAGAAAAAGAAAATCAATAAAAGTACTAACACAACAGACTTGTCAATACTAATGTCTGCCAGATTGGAGTCGGGAAGGAATTTTTTCCCCTGAAATGGGACAATTGTTTTTTTTTTTGCCTTGCACTGGATCAACACTGTAGGGCAGGGGTCCTCAAACTGCGGCCCGAGGGCCACATGCGGCCCACCAAGCACTTCTGTCTGGCCCCGCCAACAACGCTGGCAGGCGTGCATTTATAATGAAGTTCCTGGGGAGCTCGGGCCAGGCCATGGAGCACACTTCACTTTACCTATTGGAGGGCACCGCTCCTGATGTCTGTGAGACCTGCTCTGCCTCCGGCCCACTATTTAAAAAGTTTGAGGACCCCTGCTGTAGGGGATTGTAGGGTTATAGGTTGGACTTTATGGACTGATGTCTTCATTCAACCTTATCTACTATGTAACACTGTAACTATCTCCTAAGGCCAACCCACCTTACCATGGTCGGACAGTAACCAACACCATAAAGTGGTTCTTGGTGAGTACTCTTCCCCAGAAGAAACACTTGATGGAGAAGACTCGTACACCACTTAGAATCCGAAAAATACAGGTGTAGAATAGCACATCAAAAATAAAAAGGGCAAGAAAATACTTCTACTTAAGTTGATACAAGCTGTATATAATTGGACTTTTTAGAGGGACACATCACTTTTTTTGTAGTATTTTCAAAGGCATATTTGATTTAGCACAAAAACAGGATGAAAACCAAGCTTTAACCAAGAGGGTGCAATAAAAAAAAAAAAAAAAGTGGTAAAAATCGGAATGACTGATTTACGTGAAATACCAGTGAACCTCTATTGATGCATATGAACAGTAAAAAGTTGAAATGTAACATACACAGCAATTGTCACTACATCATCCTTCATAATATCATAAAGCGCTTATTAAATAATATCGCGTGACATTAGACAATGCCAATTTCTGCACTTCAATCATCATATTAGATAGTACGCCACTTACAAGTGGCGGTAGATAGTAAGACACAGATTAAAGGAAATAAGGGGTTAGCCAAACTGGCAATATTTAAATTTGCCCAAACTCTGTATCCTGATCCAAAAATAGTTATCTGTCACCTGAATCTGTATATTCAAGGAGATGTGGATCATTACTTTTTCCAGTTTGAAAGGTTATAATTTAGCCATCCAGTAAATCCATCAGTTGTAAAGAATAGAAAGAAGTAGGAATGACAGGCAATAATAATGTTATCAGAAAGTCCCTTATATATACCCTAATAGTGCCATGACATATAATAGAAGTAGAGGAAAGTCAATTAACAATGTCCCCTTCAGAGAATTCAACAGTGCCAGCAGGAAGTGCCTGAAAAGTGTCACCTATTAAAGCGAAGGCTTTATGCACAAAACACACAACCATGAAAAATATCAATCAAATGAAGCAGAAAGAAGCGTGCTAATAGATTTAGCAAAACGGAACTTTAAAGTCAAATACCATTGACCTAAAACAATGTAAATAATGGGCTTGACTGCTGTAATTGTAAGAAAAGATTATTAATCCAATGTCTATAATACAATGTTGCCTTGTAATGCAATTAATCCACCCCAATGAAGCGAGCCAATTGTTTGCCTGCAGTCTGTATGTATGTTATCATTGCGTAAAATATTTCAAATTAAAGCTTTACAAATGGATAATTATCTTGTAATTGTTTTTTTCTAGTTACTGTTTGTTCATGCCACAATGTACTGTATAAGAGCTGTTTCTTTGTGGCTAGTCTAAAAGGGTTGTTGACTCCTAGAGATGTTGTAAAAATAGGTAAAGTCGAAATAAAAGTCTGTTTCCGTTTTATTATTTTTCTGTATTGTTACAAAGAAATCTCTCCAAACAATCGCTTCTTTGAAGACCACTCCCTTATTCGGACCACGTTTTCCATGACAGTTTTTCAGTCTTCAATATTACCCATCTTCTTTGAGTTGACCAGCACCCAAGAAAACCACTTTTTAATGCAATTTTGGGTAGATGTTTCTAAGAGATTTCACTGTAAATGGTTGGAAGAATAACAACAAAAGTCATCATTCTACCTATCAATGCACTGAGCAGTCCAGCGCCATCACCAGATGGCTGCTTGCAATGTGGTGCTCATCTGGCCACCCCTCACATCGCTGTCTCTAGCAGATGACATGCCTGTCAGTTCTCAAAGAGCAGCCACCCAACCACACTGCCCTTCAGTGGTGAAAGTAAGAACACACAGACTTCATACAGCCATACACCGGTGATTTATTTTCTTCAGGATACAAGATGTTACTGCAGCTAAACAGAAGTGCAATGAAGTAGAAACTGATCAAGCACAGTGTGAACAGAGACTGGACTCCTCCCTTACCTATACATTTGATCATCCACAGTCTTTAGAAACACTATCCCGCTGTTCAGCGCACTGTCAGATGCCCCCAGTATTAGTCTATAGTCTATTAGTACAGCCAGGAAGGGGGTGTTCCTCACAGCTTAGTGTCATCGCTGAGCAGTAAGGAATGTTCCCCTCTGACAGTACAGGACTATGGATAAGAACAGTCAGGGGGGCGTTCCTCCCAGCCCAGCTAGACTGTCAGGAGTACCCTTCTGACAGTGGGCTGAGATCAGTAACAGCACCAATATCTCCAGCCCTGGGGCATATAACGGGAAAGCCGACAGTGCACTGAATTCAGAACACTGTCAGCTTTCTAGTGGTATATAAAATTGCATGAGCCCAGGAGGTGAACGGTCTTCTTTAAGCAGTGTTATAATGAGCTGCTTTGGGTCAACCAGGTAAAATTAATTTGAGACCCACTCCCCAACAACCCCAAATTTGGGTGTACCATTATTTTGTCAAAGCCTGTGCCCCTGAGGAGGACTGGTAATAGAGAGGGCCAGTCTGAAACAGTATGCAGGCATCTATCAGGGCAAGTACCCTCTTGAAGTGGACCACACATAGGTCAGAAATCTGGGGGAGATATACAAGGACTCCAGCACGTTGCCTGTTACCTTCTCACATTATTTTCATGACTGCTGGCAGCCCTAGAAGTCAGACCCCTAGTGAGTAGTCAATTATCCACTTTCCTGTGGATAGGGGATGTGTCAATAGCATAAAAAAAAACCTTTAAACTTTTACCAAATGAAATGCAAAACAGATATGCTAAAAACCATTAGCAGTCAAAACAAGAGCAAAACAGCATGGTGATCAGTAAGGTGGCTCACTGGTTAGTCTTTGGTTTGAATCCAGCCAAGGACGACATCTGTAAGGAGTTTGTACAGTCCTATGAAAAAGTTTGGGCACCCCTATTAATCTTAATCATTTTTAGTTCTAAATATTTTGGTGTTTATAACAGCCATTTCAGTTTGATATATCTAATAACTGATGGACACAGTAATATTTCAGGATTGAAATGAGGTTTATTGTACTAACAGAAAATGTGCAATATGCATTCAACCAAAATTTGACCGGTGCAAAAGTATGGGCACCTCAACAGAAAAGTGACATTAATATTTAGTAGATCCTCCTTTTGCAAAGATAACAGCCTCTAGTTGCTTCCTGTAGCTTTTAATCAGTTCCTGGATCCTGGATAAAGGTATTTTGGACAAACAATTCAAGTTCAGTTAAATTAGATGGTCGCCGAGCATGGACAGCCCGCTTCAAATCATCCCACAGATGTTCAATGATATTCAGGTCTGGGGACTGGGATGGCCATTCCAGAACATTGTAATTGTTCCTCTGCATGAATGCCTGAGGATTTGGAGCGGTGTTTTGGATCATTGTCTTGCTGAAATATCCATCCCGGCGTAACTTCAACTTCGTCACTGATTCTTGAACATTATTCTCAAGAATCTGCTGATACTGAGTGGAATCCATGCGACTCTCAACTTTAACAAGATTCCCGATGCCGGCATTGGCCACACAGCCCCAAAGCATGAAGGAACCTCCACCAAATTTTACAGTGGGTAGCAAGTGTTTTTCATGTAATGCTGTTTTTTTTGGACGCCATGCATAACACCTTTTTGTATGACCAAACAACTCAATCTTTCTTTCATCAGTCCACAGGACCTTCTTCCAAAAGGAAGCTGGCTTGTCCAAATGTGCTTTTGCATACCTCAGGCAACTCTGATTGTGGCGTACTTGCAGAAACGGCTTCTTTCTCATCACTCTCCCATACAGCTTCTCCTTGTGCAAAGTGCGCTGTATTGTTGACCGATGCACAGTGACACCATCTGCAGCAAGATGATGCTGCAGCTCTTTGGAGGTGGTCTGTGGATTGTCCTTGACTGTTCTCACCATTCTTCTTCTCTGCCTTTCTGATATTTTTCTTGGCCTGCCGCTTCTGGGCTTAACAAGAACTGTCCCTGTGGTCTTCCATTTCCTTATTATGTTCCTCACAGTGGAAACTGACAGGTTAAATCTCTGGGACAACTTTTTGTATCCTTCCCCTGAACAACTATGTTGAACAATCTTTGTTTTCAGATCATTTGAGAGCGGGCTGTCCATTCTCGGCGACCATCAAACTTAACTGAACTTGAATTGTTTTGTAAAGAGGAATGGTCCAAAATACCTTCATCCAGGATCCAGGAACTGATTAAAAGCTACAGGAAGCGACTAGAGGCTGTTATCTCTGCAAAAGGAGGATCTACTAAATATTAATGTCACTTTTCTGTTGAGGTGCCCATACTTTTGCAGCGGTCAAATTTTGGTTTAATGCATATTGTACATTTTCTGTTAGTACAATAAACTTCATTTCAATCCTGAAATATTACTGTGTCCATCAGTTATTAGATATATCAAACTGAAATGGCTGTTACAAACACCAAAATATTTAGAACTAAAAATGATTAAGATTAATAGGGGTGCCCAAACTTTTTCATAGGACTGTATGTTGTCCCCGTGTTTGCTAGGGTTTCTTCTATGTACTTCCGTTTTCGGGACGTAGATTGTGAGCCGTACTTGGGACAGTGTTAAAAATATGTCTGTAACACACTGCGGAATATTTTGGTGCTATACGAGTTAGTGAAATAAATAATTACAACAGTATTCCTTCTCCGCTTATTTGGCTTCTTTCCTCCTCCTTATCTTCACTCAAGCTATTATCCATACTCAGACTCAAACACAGAAATTTATTGAGAGTGAAGGGGGAAGTGGAGGCTGCCAGCTATGTAATTGTTTTATTGTCTCATTCTGAGCACTGGTAGAGCCTTATCTTGAAAGATAATGCAGGGTCAATAGTGTCAAAAGAGATTTCTCACTCACAGGGTAGCAGAGTTTTGCAGCTGCAGTTTTTGTGTGCCTTTTCCTATACTCCACTCCCCCCACCTTCTCATAGACTTCTATGTAAAAATTAACTCAACCTGAGAAGGATGAAGGATAAGGAAATGTATTTGGCATATGTTAGAAAGTTTGTTATATTCACCTTAAATAAACATAACATATCTCTACCTTTCTCACCATCTATGCAGATTATACCTACAGCATACCTCCCAACCGTCCTGATTTCCGAGGACATTCACGATTTTGGTGTCCTGTCCCACGGTCCCGGTTGGCAGAAGGTATGTCCCGATTTCAACTCAGTTGAATACATACGCGACTAAAACAAGGAGCTCTCACAGCTCACCTCCTTGCTTTGCCGCGGCGGCGGGAGGTACTGTATGCCCCGATTTCAACTCAGATCTACGTCCGAAGTACGCAGATCTGACTTGAATACATATGCGACTAAAGCAAAGAGGTGTCACAGCTCAGCTCCTTGCTTTGCCGCGGCACTCCAACTAGTTGCTCTGTAAGCGCGATGTGATGACGTCACATCGCACTTCCAACTCTGTGAGTGAAACTGCAGAGAGAGCGGCGGGCGAACGAGGAAAAGGTGAGTATAAGTGTTTTTTTGTGTTAAACATGGAGGTGGAACATAATGAAGGGGGTCCATGAAACAGAGGGCAGATGAAGGGGGGGGAACGGCATGAATCTGGGGGCAGATATGGGGGGACATGAATCTGGGGGCAGAGATAGGGAGACATGAATATGGGGGCAGAGATGGGGGGACATGAATCTGGGGGCAGAGATGGGGGGACATGAATCTGGGGGCAGAGATGGCGGGACATGAATCTGGGGGCAGAGATGGGGGGACATGAATCTAGGGGCAGAGATGGAGGGGCACATGAAGCTGGGGACAGAGATGGAGGGAGGGACATATAATTTACGGGTGACTGTAGGAGGATTATACTGTGTGGGGGCACATGAAAAATGAATCAGAATGGGCGGAGTCAACATAAAAGTGGGTCGGGCTAAATTTGGCAAACTTTGTCCCTCTTTCAGTTCTTAAAAAGTTGAGAGGTATGCAGAGTCGCCATCAGTAATTTTGGGGCCCCATACAGCCTAAGTGTCTGCCCCCCCCCCCCCCCGCCGCCATTTTAAAACTACTTCATTTTGCGACACACCAATTCTGTATTACATTTCCCTTTATTTAGCATTATTACAAGGCTTAATCAGATTCTATTTGCAGGTAAAATCTGCTATGTGTGACAGCGCCTATAGAGAGCCAACACGATTTATAAGAGCCCTCTTAATAAATCCTCAGGGCTTTTTCACATTGCGTTTTTGGCCTCCCTTGCCGGGATACGTTGGTAACCAGTCAGAATCCGCTGTCAACTTATCCCTGCACGAAGAACTGGCCATCAAAAAAAAAAAAGGGGGGCCTGCAGTTCTCCGTGCAGGGATAAGTAGGTAGCTGATTGTGACTGGTTACCAACGTATCCCGGCAAGAGAGGCCAAAAACGCAACGTGAACACTCCTTTAAAGTGAAAGTCCCACCCCCAAACAGGCTGCTATGCTAGTAGCATAGCCGCCTACATCATTAGTAATACAAAGCACACATACCTTTAGAGGTATTGTGTGCTTTGTAGTTCTCCAGCTAAAAACTTATATATTATATATTATTGCCCCAGTTCCCTCTCCGCAGTGCTGCACACCCGATGACCCAACAATCCCCCTCCCCCTGTCCACCTTCTAACATCTTTCCACTGCCCCCTGTACCCATACCTCCCAACTTTTGAAGAACCGAAAGAGGGACAAAATGTGTGGCGCGCTCTGCGGCAAATTTAGCCCCACCCTTTTTTATGTTGACTCCGCCCACTCATTAATTTTTCATGTGCCTGCACACAGTATAATCCCCCTACAGTCACCCGTAAATTATATGTCCCCCCTCTATCTCTCCACAGCTTCATATACACCCTTCATCTGCCCCCAGTTTCACGTTCCCTCCATCTCTGCCCCCATATTCATGTCCCTCCATCTCTGCCCCCAGATTCTTGTCCCCCCTCCATCTCTGCCCCCAGATTCATGTCCCCCATCTCTGCCTCCAGATTTATGTCCCCCCATCTCTGCCCCCAGATTCATGTCCCTCCATCTCTTCACCCAGATTCATGTCCCCATCTCTGCCCCCAGATTCACGTCTCCACATCTCTGCCCCCAGATTCATGTCCTCTCCATCTCTGCCCCCAGATTCATGTCCTCTCCATCTCTGCCCCCAGATTCATGTCCCCACATCTCTGCCCCCAGTGCTATGCCGTCCTCTCCATCTCTGCCCCCAGTGTCATGCCGTCCTCTCCATCTCTGTCCCCAGATTCATGTCCCCACATCTCTGCCCCCAGTGTCATGCCGTCCTCTCCATCTCTGCCCCTAGTGTCATGCCGTCCTCTCCATCTCTGCCCCCAGTGTCATGCCGTCCCCTCCTTCATCTGCCCCCAGTGTCATGCCGTCCTCTCCATCTCTACCCCCAGTGTCATGCCGTCCTCTCCATCTCTGCCCCCAGTGTCATGCCATCCTCTCCATCTCTGCCCCCAGTGTCATGCCGTCCCCTCCTTCATCTGCCCCCAGTGTCATGCCGTCCTCTCCATCTCTGCCCCCAGTGTCATGCCATCCTCTCCATCTCTGCCCCCAGTGTCATGTCGTCCTCTCCATCTCTGCCCCCAGTGTCATGCCGTCCTCTCCATCTCTGCCCCCAGTGTCATGCCGTCCTCTCCTTCATCTGCCCCCAGTTTCACGTTCCACCTCCACATTACACTTACCTTCTCCTCCGCTCCCTCGCAGCTCTCTACGCGCCCCTCTCGCTGACACATATGTGGCTGAAGCAAGGAGCTGACACAGGTCAGCTCCTCGCTTCGCCACTTCGCGCCTCTCTTGCTGACACATATGCGGCTGAAGCGAGGAGCTGACCTGTGTTAGCTCCTCGCTTCGCCACTGCCGCCGGCTACTGGCTTGTAGAAGCGATCATCAGATCGATCATCACATCGCGTCTACAAGCCAGTAGCAGCGGCGGCGAAGTGAGGAGCTGACACAGGTCAGCTCTTCGCTTCAGCCGCATATGTGTCAGCGAGAGAGGCGCACAGCGGCGAAGCGAGGAGCTGACCTGTGTCAACTCCTTGCTGTAGCCGCGTATGTGTCCAACTCAGATCTGCGTCCTCTGGACGCAGATCTGAGTTGAAATCGGACACACGACTGCTGTGGGTGCCAGGGGGCCGGCACATGGTGGCGGTCCAAAACCGGGCTCCCCCCCATTTTTCAATTTGGCTGGGCCCCTGACGCCAGTAGCAGTAATACTGGCCTATCGGTGGCCCTGGAGGTATGCTACAAGAGCTCAAGGAAAATTACAAGCATGGCTCTTTCATACATAACTTACTATAGCTAGAGTCACTTGTCATTTTATTGACTAAAAATGAATATTTGCTCGGCTGGTAAGGTCCCATGTTTCTCTACTACTGTTCTATTAAGGCTTCATATGACATAGACCCATATTATTGTTATGTGCATGAGGCTCGAAACATAACTGTATAGCTGTATAACTGTAATAGTCCTTGTAGGTGGAGTATCTGTTCGCACGTATAGGTTACGCAACGGAAATGTTTACACCAGATTTTTTGCAATACATTTTGTAATTTCCTCATAGACCATGTATACCGGCCATGTTCCTTGAAAAGACCACCCTCTAGAAACCATTTTAATGTAATTTTGCGAGATCATTTTATTGTAGAACCAAGAAATCTCTGTCCTTTATGAACTGAAATATCCTGTAAAAGTTAATCTTTTTTGTAATCCTATTAAATTGCAAGTCACTAAAAATATAGTGAATGACACATTGCAATCATTCAACATTCAACTTGTTTGGAGAATTTTTATGACTTCAATTTATGGAAATTTGTGGAAAATCTGACCCAATATGACCAAATTTATGTGATGAAGTTCAGCTTTACAATAGTTCACAAAATGAAAAGAGAAAAAACATTTATTTGCTGGTTTAAAGTCAATTGCAAATACGTATTAAATCAAAGCATTATATACATCATGTAAAGCACCCGAGGGGCAATGTAATCTGAAAAACATGGGTCCTCGTCTGTCACTCTTGATTATGGGATGTCAAGTATTGCTGAACTACAATAACAACCAGAATATGTATGTATATGATACTTTACTTTCTCTGGGGGGGTTTTAGTGTCGTACAACCACTTGAGAACTAGCTGTCTGAATTTCAGTGGGGGCGCCATCTCCTTTTGTGGCCTATGCATATCGCTGTACATGTGAAATGTTAGTCTGTTTTAAGATCAGTACTAGGTGGTACCCACAAAAGAAAGTGTTCTGGCAAGTTTGGCCCTGTCCTGAGTGCACCGAATAGCTCATTTGTATATGGAATAAACTTGAATTCCACAAATGCCCTTGAGAAGAAGTGTGAGAAATATTTAAAGGGGCTCTATCATTGGGAAAAGTCATTTTTAGCTAAGCACATACTTGCATAGCCTTTAGAAAGGCTATTCCACACATACCTTTTGTATGTAAATCATCTCAGTAGTTTTTGAATGAGCCCATTTTTATTCATATGCTAATTACCTTCTCTGTGCACTGGAATTCTCATTGTGCACTCCTCTCTGCTATTCTCTATGTGTATGTACAGTAGACAAGGATTATGAAGAGAAGTCGACATCTCACTGGATTTTCTAAAATTTAACTTTTAATTCATTGTAGATAAAATACAGATCAAACTATACAAAAAGTGAAGGGCAGAAAAAATGAAAAACACAAAAAGTGAATGAAAAAAGTGAATTAAAAAACACTAATGCGTTTCTAGACAGGGTGTTTCTTAATCATATATGTACAGCAGATGCTGCTGTGCTGATGAATCATCTCTCTGCTCTCATACAAATAAAGAATAGCAGATTGTGATCACAGACACTTCCGGGTGCTCGGAGAAGGCTAATTTGCTTATGAATAAAAATGGACTTATTCAAAGACTACTGAGGCGCTTTAAATACTAAAGGTACGTGTGAAATATCCTTCCTAAAGGTAACATTGATCCCAGCTGGAAACGCTGCAGCACTGGCGTGTGGAGATGTCAGCAGGTCGTGCTGAAGCTCATTAGCTTGGCCGAAAAAAAACACAATGCCCCCGAGGTGAGGGATGCCATCCAAGAGGAGACGGCAATGTGGTTTTCGTCGATGCATCTGGGCCCAGGCATAGTCGTGTGTGATAATGGCCAGAACCTGGTAGCAGCTCTGGAACTTGCTACACTGAAAACACTTTCCATGCCTGGTCCAAGATTTCAACTTGGTGGTGCAAAGGTTTTTAAAAACCTACCCCATTGTGCCTGATATACTGGTGTCAGTGCGGTCATTTTTGTAAGTTTAAAGTAGAGTAGCCTGAAAACCTTCAGAGCACACTCCAGTCATCTTCTCACCGTTGGATGATGGAGGAAGAGGAGGAGGATGAAGTGGCAAATGATGTCACTGTCACACACAAGCATAGCGGGGAAGTTCAGTGCATTTCATTGCTTCAGCGCGGATGGTGCGAAGGGGAGAAGGAAATGGAGAGTGACCTTTCCGTTGTGGGCAGCGAAGTCATGCCAAGTAACACTCTGGCACACATGGCTGACTTTATGTTGGGCTGCTTTTCCATAGACAAAGGCATTGTTCACATCATGGAGAGCAAACAATACTGGATTTTTGCAATCCTCGACCCCCGGTATAAAAATAACATCTCGTCTTTCGTTCCAGTAGGGGAGAGGAACAATCGCATAAATGATTGTCACAAGCAACTGGTGCAGAATATGATGGAAATGTTTCCATCAACCCTTGCTGGTGGCAGAGAGGAGAGTTCCTCCAAGAGGCTAACAACTGCCATCCGGTCCACAACCACCAGGGGAACACTCCTCAAGGTGTGGGACACATTAATGGCACCCCCCTCGCCAAACTACCACCACTGAGGGGCCTAGTGTCACCAGGAGGGAAAAGTATAGGTGCATGTTGCGTGAGTACCTGGCCAACCACTGCCCTGTCCTCTCCTCTCCAATCCCTCTGCGCCTTAAACGTATTGGGTGTAGAAGTTGGACCTGTGGCCCTTGGGAGGCTTGCACCAGCAGAGTTTTGGGTGAGTTTGGCGACGGAGTGCCAGTATGCCCACATGTTAGCCTTATTGGTGGAAGAGAGTGTACACAAAGAACCCCAACTGTCACTTGCTGAGCCACTCTTCTACTTGTAATTTCATGATAGAACCTGCGTGTCTATGCTTTCTTTTCAGTTCTAGTTGGATTTGTGCACCTGCATTTTGAGTTTATGCCCCATTCTGTGACTGCAGCCTAACACCAGCAGAGTTTTTTTTGTGCCCCTTTGTGCCAATTCAGCCCTGCCCCAGTAGTTGTAATTCTTTCCCCCTTTCTTGGAGTTCTGCTTGCCCCAGCAGAAATATAGGGATTATCTACTACTGTATATAGCGGATGACAGGTATATACTATATACCAGTGGTACGGAATTTGAGTCCTAAAAAGTGCTTTTGAGAAATTTTTGCTGGATGATCTTATATGCTGATGGTGTATATACACTCTTCAAGCAGTAGTGCTGTTTTCAGAATATTTCCTGCCTAGCAGTAGCTAATCTCTCTCTGACCCTCAGCAGCAGCATGTCTCTCCCTATCTATCTTCAAGCCGAAAATGACATGAACATGGCTGACTCTATTCTTATAAATCCGAGGCCACCTGATTTCGCCAGTCAATGACTTTTTCCTATTTTTTTTAGATGCCTACGTTTTCCTGCTTCCTGTCCCACCTCCCCTGCACAGTTAGGGTCAGTTCACACGTGAACTGCCCGCGCGGGTTTTGACACGGAGAGAGACGCGGTGAGCCGCGTCTCTCTCTTGTCAAAACCCGCCTGCCGCGACCATCGCTGTCGCGGCTTAACCCTCTGCTGTCGGCTCAAATGAATGAGCCGACATAGGAGGGAGCTGCCGGGGGCGGAAGCCGCGCGACTGAGACAGCGCGGCTTCCGCCTGAAGAAAGGACATGTCCTTTCTTTTCTCCGCTAGCGGCAGCCCGCCGCTAGCGGAAAAAAAAAGCCCGGTGGTCTACATAGACCACCATTGTAAAGGGGCGGATTTTGAAGTGAAATCCGCTGTCAAAATCCGCCCCTTTGTTCACGTGTGAACTAGCCCTTATTGATGCAAAAAATTCGCCAGGGAAGGTGGGAGGGGATACGACTTTTTAATGCGTGGTATTCGATCGAAATCAAATATGTCGAATACCCTGATATTCGATCAAATACCTACTCGATCGAACGGTATTCGCTCATCTCTAATCGTTACGCTTAGTTTTGGCACCAATATCTCTTAATCGTCAGACCTTAATTTTCAGCATCATCACTGGGCGGTAACGAACATGCTCTCTGACAGTACAATGCTATAGAAAAGTACTGTCGAGGGAGGGGGGACACATATTTCTTATCGTCCAGCCACTACGCTAGGCAGAAAGGTTCGTTCTTCTGATGGTGGAGAGATATCAGTGCCAAAAATAAAGGCACCAATATCTTCTGCATCTTGGCACACCTTGGGAAAGCTGCCAGTGTGCTGAATTTAGTGGTATATAGATCCGCGGGAGCCAGAGGACATGTCCTCTTTAAGGGAAGTTAATAATCGGAAATAGAAATATATATTCCCTCTGGAATGGGAAGGGAAAGGAAAAAGACAAGAAAATCATATCCATGTTTATGAATTGGGCAGAGTATCACCAATACCATGCCTTTGTTTTATATTTTAGGTCTCCTCTTTTCAATCTGTTTTGCAGCATAGACCCCAGTTTACGACGTACAGCATATACCAAAGAGAACATAGCAGCAATGAAGTGCAGTCCCCATAAAAATTGTCTCAGGTTTTCTTTCGTTTGTCACAGCAGCAGGAAAAATTAGCAAGAAATAACACATGAATTGAAACAAATGTATTTTGTCACACATTACACTTTCCTGTGGTGTCTAGCACATGCTAGCAGAGACGCAGTGTAAAACACAAAATGAAATGAATGCAATGGCAGTGCCTGGTATTCATAAAGTAATATCGGCTATTTATACAATTAACATGGGGACCCGTATATATATATATATATATATATATATATATATATATATATATATATATATATATACTTCTTATAAAAGAAAGGATATTACTTTAAAATATTCAATGAAATGTGTTTCTCTGTTAACAAGTAGAGATGAGCGAACACTAAAATGTTCGAGGTTCGAAATTCGATTCGAACAGCCGCTCACTGTTCGAGTGTTCGAATGGGTTTCGAACCCCATTATAGTCTATGGGGAACATAAACTCGTTAAGGGGGAAACCCAAATTCGTGTCTGGAGGGTCACCAAGTCCACTATGACACCCCAGGAAATGATACCAACACCCTGGAATGACACTGGGACAGCAGGGGAAGCATGTCTGGGGGCATAAAAGTCACTTTATTTCATGGAAATCCCTGTCAGTTTGCGATTTTCGCAAGCTAACTTTTCCCCATAGAAATGCATTGGCCAGTGCTGATTGGCCAGAGTACGGAACTCGACCAATCAGCGCTGGCTCTGCTGGAGGAGGCGGAGTCTAAGATCGCTCCACACCAGTCTCCATTCAGGTCCGACCTTAGACTCCGCCTCCTCCGGCAGAGCCAGCGCTGATTGGCCGAAGGCTGGCCAATGCATTCCTATGCGAATGCAGAGACTTAGCAGTGCTGAGTCAGTTTTGCTCAACTACACA
This sequence comes from Leptodactylus fuscus, assembly GCF_031893055.1. Classification (NCBI taxonomy): domain Eukaryota; kingdom Metazoa; phylum Chordata; class Amphibia; order Anura; family Leptodactylidae; genus Leptodactylus; species Leptodactylus fuscus. Next base: position 62,899,906 of record NC_134265.1, read on the forward strand.
TCTGATGCACACTCGGCACTGCTACATCAGATGTAGGAATCTGATGTAGCAGAGCCGAGGGTGCACTAGAACCCCTGTGCAAACTCAGTTCACGCTAATAGAATGCATTGGCCAGCGCTGATTGGCCAATGCATTCTATTAGCCCGATGAAGTAGAGCTGAATGTGTGTGCTAAGCACACACATTCAGCACTGCTTCATCACGCCAATACAATGCATTAGCCAGTGCTGATTGGCCAGAGTACGGAATTCGGCCAATCAGCGCTGGCTCTGCTGGAGGAGGCGGAGTCTAAGATCGCTCCACACCAGTCTCCATTCAGGTCCGACCTTAGACTCCGCCTCCTCCAGCAGAGCCAGCGCTGATTGGCCAGAGTACGGAATTCGGCCAATCAGCACTGGCTAATGCATTGTATTGCTTAGCACACACATTCAGCTCTACTTCATCGGGCTAATAGAATGCATTGGCCAGCGCTGATTGGCCGAATTCCGTACTCTGGCCAATCAGCACTGGCTAATGCATTGTATTGGCGTGATGAAGCAGTGCTGAATGTGTGTGCTTAGCACACACATTCAGCTCTACTTCATCGGGCTAATAGAATGCATTGGCCAATCAGCGCTGGCCAATGCATTCTATTAGCGTGAACTGAGTTTGCACAGGGGTTCTAGTGCACCCTCGGCTCTGCTACATCAGATTGCTACATCTGATGTAGCAGTGCCGAGTGTGCATCAGATGTGTAGTTGAGCAAAACTGACTCAGCACTGCTAAGTCTCTGCATTCGCATAGGAATGCATTGGCCAGCCTTCGGCCAATCAGCGTTGGCTCTGCCGGAGGAGGCGGAGTCTAAGGTCGGACCTGAATGGAGACTGGTGTGGAGCGATCTTAGACTCCGCCTCCTCCAGCAGAGCCAGCGCTGATTGGTCGAGTTCCGTACTCTGGCCAATCAGCGCTGGCCAATGCATTCTATTAGCCCGATGAAGTAGAGCTGAATGTGTGTGCTTAGCACACACATTCAGCTCTACTTCATCAGGCTAATAGAATACATTGGCCAATCAGCGCTGGCCAATGCATTCTATTAGCTTGATGAAGCAGAGTGTGCACAAGGGTTCAAGCGCACCCTCGGCTCTGATGTAGCAGAGCTGAGGGTGCACAAGGGTTCAAGTGCACCCTCGGCTCTCCTACATCAGAGCCGAGGGTGCGCTTGAACCCTTGTGCACACTCTGCTTCATCAAGCTAATAGAATGCATTGGCCAGCACTGATTGGCCAGAGTACGGAATTCGGCCAATCAGCGCTGGCCAATGCATCCCTATGGGAAAAAGTTTATCTCACAAAAATCACAATTACACACCCGATAGAGCCCCAAAAAGTTATTTTTAATAACATTCCCCCCTAAATAAAGGTTATCCCTAGATATCCCTGCCTGTATAGCTATCCCTGTCTCATAGTCACAAAGTTCACATTCTCATATGACCCGTATTTGAAATCCACTATTCGTCTAAAATGGAGGTCACCTGATTTCGGCAGCCAATGACTTTTTCCAATTTTTTTCAATGCCCCCGGTGTCGTAGTTCCTGTCCCACCTCCTCTGCGCTGTTATTGGTGCAAAAAAGGCGCCAGGGAAGGTGGGAGGGGAATCGAATTTTGGCGCACTTTACCACGTGGTGTTCGATTCGATTCGAACATGGCGAACACCCTGATATCCGATCGAACATGTGTTCGATAGAACACTGTTCGCTCATCTCTATTAACAAGAGCCAAGTCAATACTAGAAACAATATTATTGTCTATTATCATGGTTTATGCACAAGACTGTATTACGGATTTATGCAGAAATTGACTGTGATATGGCGCCCATATTATTTTACATGACCATACTGTGGCCACAATTTCACACGGAGAGGAACAGAAATATTATCTTATGGATTCTATGAATCTATCTATCTCTCTATCGATTGCTCTCAATAAACCAAAACAGTGCATGAGTTGTCATATCATATATATGATAATATCATGCATAGACTTATACTGTATTATGGAACATTTATCATGTCATTTTTCTGGCACTACTTAAGAAGTAAAAAACATAACCAGGGCCAATGAAGCATTTGTGTTTATACACAGATCCATGATCACTAGTATACTCATGTACACCAAACTGATGGTGCAAAAGCTAGGTTTTATATATTGTGGGAAAGATAGCTTGGTAGCAGCAATGATGCAGACCCAACCAGTCAGAGACAGGGACACAAAACTGACCCAGATCTTAAATCCACTGTTCGTATAAATTGGAGGTCACCTGATTTAGCCAGCCAATTAATTTTTCCAGTTTTTTTTTATTCCTCCGTTGTCGTTGTCGCAAAAAAAGCACCAGGGAAGGTGGGAGGGGATGCAAATTTTTAGTGCGTTTGCCTCATGGTATTCGATTGTAATCGAATACCTCAAAAGGCCTGATATTCGCTCATCTCTAGTACACACCAAAAGTTTGGGCACACCTTCTCATTCAAAGACTTTTCTGTATTTTCATGACTATGAAAACTGTAGATTCACACTGAAGGCATCAAAACTATGAATTAACACATGTGGAATTATATACCTAACAAAAATGTGTGAAACAACTGAAAATATGTCTTATATTCTAGGTTCTTCAAAGAAGCCACATTTTCCTTTGATTCCTGCTTTGCACACTCTTGGCATTTACTATATATATATATATATATATATATATATATATATATATATATATATATATATAATTCATTAATATAAGATTGACGGGGACCAACCCCAGTCCTGCACTGGTCATCTGCTCTCTGCCCAGTGTACGGAGTGAAAAGCAGATGGCTCTGTATACTGTAGAGTGACCGAGCCTTCTAATACTATCCCCAGTTTCTGGTATCCGCAGGTAGATTTGGATCCCATTCTCTGAATATTGCAGTCTTACTGTATACACAAATAAAGGTTTTCTGGTTCCTAACATTTCTAGTCCCCTATACGTACAAAGTTATTAAACACATCTGAACACAGATGTGAGAAATTTCAAAACAAAAATAAGACGTATTCCAAAAAAGAGTTAATTTGCTTCGCATTTTAATCTTGCAGATTTTTTACAAAGAAAAAATCATTTCCGTCTAAGGAAGCAATCTTGAAGAAGAAACAAACACTTTGCCTAAACATTAAGATGATCAATTATTGTTAACTTCTGTTAAATGCACTAACTAGCAAACGAACTGCTTTTTCATTCACAAGCCACGACTATAAAGAACAATTAGGCCCTATAAATAACATAGTATACAGCTTGTTTCTTTATCTAAGAAATGGCAGTAAAATGATTTTTAGAACTACTAAAAATAAAAATGGCTTCATTTTCCCTTCATGTTTCAAAGTTAATCATCTCATTTGTTTGGAAGACTAAATGTGTGTTCCTTTCGTTGAGCTCAGACAGTATTGATTGAAATCTTTGTGCCAAAAATATATTTGTTAAATATGGGACAGGGAAAAGGCTCATCTTAAATCATTTCCGTTGCATAGCGTATACCTGCGGCAAGAAACTCCACCTACAAGGACTATTATGGGCATGCTTTTTATGTTTCGGGCCTCATGCACATCACAATAATATGGGTCTGTGTTGTATGGAACATTAATAGAACAGTGGTAGAGGAACATGGGACCTTACTGTGCTACCACATACTCCTTAAGGAGGCACCAACCCGCTAGCATACTTACAAATCCAACAGATTGCATGTGTGCCCCATCACATTCCATATTAAATAAGTATTCTATCTTATAAGTAATACTACTGTAGCACACAGCATACAACGGAGCACTGTGCTCTTTATATGTTCCCATCTCCTGTTTTTATATAAGCAGTGAGGGGTAAATAGATGTTAGGTACCATGATCTTTAATATGTCAAAAATCGAGTCTTTTGGCACACATCACATAACAATATAAACATTTTTAGGCAAATTTATTTTCTATTTTGCAAATGAAAATACTCAGTAAGCAGATACTTTCATCAATATAGACCCCACAATTCAGCGCTTGTTTTTTTTATATATTTTAGGCTGAAGCCCCAAGTAGTGAGCCGCAGCCAAAAAAAAATGCTGCAGAACAGACCCTGGTGGAAAAGCATTGCATTTTTTTTCCACAATGCTTTTCACAGAAAATCCTCAGAATTTTCCTCTGGCGACTTTCTACTTCTATTACGGTATGCCTATATGGAAAATGCCAGAATCTTCGTAGGTATAGTTGACATGCTGCAATTTACAAAAATGCTAGTTTTTTATTTTAAAATTGCAGCAGTTATGATGCAGATTTTTTTCTGAAATGTGTGAAAGGGATTCGCCAGATAATGAAAAATGCAGCACCATTTGTTGAGTTGTTTGCCACAGCTTTTCTAGCAAAAACACAGCGTTTTCACAACGTGGGGCCCCAGCCTTAAGGGGTTTTCTGACAATCTCAATTTTACACCTATACACTAGACAGATTGGTTAGAAGGGTCAGCTCTGTCCTGGGGAGCCCCCTGGACCCAGTACAAGTGGTGGGTGACAAAAGGATACTGTCCATGGTGAGCTTCATGGTGGAGAACAACTCCCATCCCATGGATGAGACCGTGACAGCACTGGGCAGTACTGTCAGTGACCGACTGCATCAGGCTAATATACTAAATGATATATGATTAACTCCATATATATATATATATATATATATATATATATATATATATATATATATATATATATCAATAAGTAAAAGAACATATTATATACAAACACATACATTTTTATTAAAAGGCGAGGCTGCCCAACCGTGACTCCATACAGTACAAGGGATTGGACTGCACTAATCTCTCTAACTTTGGATAAGGGATAAGTTGCGTCCATGGGCAAATCTTGTCCCCAAAAATTCTCTCAAAAATATATGAGAAATAAAATCTATAAAACAGTTGTGGCCTACTTCCTTTATTGAGGTAGAATACTATGCCTCATGGAAGCAATGTAATATAGCTTATGGGATGTGTGGGGAATCACAAAACAAAAACCTTCTCGGCTGAGAACTAACTAAACATAAGAGACTTTTCTCCTGACTATACAGGAGCCTGGCTACCATGCTACCGCCTTGGCAACAGCAATGGATGGCACAGTACCTGCTTTGTAGGTTTAGTCTGGACAGGTCAACTCTGTCAGTGTGGTGCACACTGCTAGTCTTCACACACAGACTATATCAGGCCTTGATTAGTCAGCTGACCTCCCTGGTGTGGGTCTTACCATACACCCTTTAGCTGCCTGGCTGGAACATACGTGTCTTCCCAGACCACATCCTTCACTCTCTCACAGATGCCATATTATAAAATAGCATATGGAATGCCATTTACCTGTCCATATTATAACCTCAATGTGACCAAGAATGCCATCATGAACATAGAATATCTGAGGAACGAATATTCTGACACATGGATGATACAAGTGATCTGAATGTTACAGTTGTACAGCATTTCAAGGCAGATTGAAGTTCACCAGAAAATCAGAAGGAGATACTATAGGTCTTGCCGTACCTCATACATTAGATTAGAACAAAAAGTACCCGGAGACTGAGCGCCTGATTTTAATAAAGTCGTATATAAAGCAAAGTCAAGTAGTTCCATATTTTAAAAGAAATTTGAAAAGTTTCTTTTACTCTGCGGAAACTTTGACTTTTATGAACTCAGGTCAAGATAATGTATTTCTTAAGGTGAAAATTTGTTTGAATAAAATTCTACCTTATCTTTTCTAAGGGCTTATTTGCACTGAAGCGTTTGCTAAGTAAAGAGCTCTGTGAATGTCGTATTATCCATGTGGCTGCTTGTGTCTGCACTCAGTATTGTTGGTTCCTTCCAGCATTCTCAATCAGTAGCCATTATCAGCAAAGGAAAAAATAACATTGTAAAATAAAAATACAAGACTAATACAAAGTGTAGACACAAAGGCCCACATATAGTAATTCCATCAAAAACTGCAGTTTTTGTCAAACTAAGCCCAAAAAGTTGCAAATATACATCAATGACTTTTCTTGGCACGATCCAGCTTTGCAAAGTGCCAAGAAAAGTGACCAAGGATTGCTTTGAGAGGGCATGGTCTACAATGTTTAGACAGATAATGGTGCGCCCATTTGTAGACATAGATTACATGTTCTGTCTTTAGGACAGTCCAAAATGCAATAGATTTATAACAACAGGCACCTTTTAACAAATATGAGACTTAATCATGCTTGCCATTACCAAACAAGAAGCTCCTGAAAAAAAGAGGCGACTTCTCGAGTCCCAGGAAAGTGGGCTAATGTTTTGCTATAATGTTTGCATGTCTTCGGGGCTCTCTGTCCTTTTTAGATATTATATTTACACATTATATGCAGTCATGTAAAGAAATATAAGATAAGATCAGATAATCCTTTAATAGTCCCACAGTGGGGAAATTTCAGTATGTTACAGCAGCATAGTAATACAGATACAGGATAGTACACAGTAATATATTACAGAAGTAAACACATATATACTGAGAAAAAGAAGATATACTAGGAGTCCATAGCAGCTAAGGAAGAGAAGAAAGAAGGAAGACTTCAGGGTCATTTAGTTCTCTGTGCGGAGTGATCTTCGCTAGGTGTGATGTAGATTATATAGCCTGATCGCGTCTGGGCATAGTCAGCATATTGTCATGTCCAGAACGCTAACAGTTGCACATAAAAAGAAGCAATGAAATTTCCCCAGCAGGTGTGGCCTCACAAAGGTTGGCTCGTATAGGCTCAATGTCCTCGCACTTGGAACAAGCATCGTAAATAAAAGAGGGGGGGGGCTCGGAGGAAAGATTAAAATGGGTCTCTATTTGCAGTGCTTAAATCTACCTCAGAGGAGAAGGGCTTCATGTCTGTTTCTTCTTTTGTGTCCTCTCTTTAACTTCAGGCCCAAGTCCTTATTCCTATGTTGAAGCAGATCCCCCACATGGCAGTAGAGATCCTACAAGGGTGTAGCTATGGGGGGGTGCAGAAATAGAAGGAGGTGTGTGGCATTTTAAGAAGGAGAATTCATGGCACTGCCTACTTCAGCAATCAAACAGTTAAACATTCTGTTAGCGTTACAGAACCCACTAACTGAGCTACAACACAAGAACGGCATCTCCTCCCTCTAGTTTATTTTTTTCTGTGATGAACATGGGGAATCCTAACTAAAAGGATCCTTTTAAGGGCATAAAACTTGGTCCTCGGAATACCGCCACAAAATGGAGCATTCTGCAATCTTCTTGGGACCCAATGGTGTGAAGCAGCCTGTCTCAGGATGATCTGAACTCAACCGCATCATGAAACAAAAATTGCAGACCAGGATGATTATACACAGGCATACAATAAAGATGTAGTTGGATACACCCATGGGAAAACATTTCTCTAGGCCAGATCACAGCTTGTCAGACCTAAAAGTCCTGATTCTAAAGGGTCTCTCCAAGAATGACAGAGAAAGAAAAAATTGGGAGTTTAGGATCATGATAAAATTCAGATCATTGAAAAAAGAAATCAATCTAAGGGCCCCTTCACACGGCGTAAACGCGCTGCTCATTTAGACCCGTGCACGCGAGCGCTTCAAAACACATCCCATTCACTACAATGGGAGCGCGCGTGAAGCCGGCTTTACGCGCACTCCCATTGAAGTGAATGGGATGTGTTTTGAAGCACTCGCGTATACGGGTCTAAATGAGCGGCGCGTTTACGCCGTGTGAAGGGGCCCAAACAACAGGATTTATGAGCCAATACTTTGTCACAATTCAACCCCCTCCATCAGACTACTACAGATGATTCTAAACCCCCAATTCCCAAACTCTTCATCCCTATAACCTCAGTTTATTACCCTATTTTAATAACATATCACCTCATAAACCCATTGCCTTTGTGTAGTATCTTGCTAATGTTGTGCTCTCAGTCAGTCAGTCATCTGGATATTCATGAAGAATAAGTGTCTGTGCTTTGAAAACTTGCAAATGTCATTTTTCTGGTATCATACCTGCAAGTCTTTAGTCTTTTTGACAGAAACATATTAAATATTGCAGAAAAACTGATCAAAACCAAAGAAAACAGTAGAAAAACATTATACAACCGCAGAAAACATACTTGACAGTATCAGTCCAAGTAAGTAGCAGCACTTGACTTCTCTGCAGGTAGTGTTCCTGTGGGACATTACACTATTATCTCAGAATTCTGTCCAAAAAACTTACACATCAGTTTGTATAGTATTGGGAACTGAAAGCTTCAAGATGCATTAGTGTTGATGCTGTAAGAGGACAGGACGGCAGAGGCTTCCGCTTGCATTATTAATCACAATTTACATAGAACATCCTGTTTTGTTACAAGTAATTGCATTGTTTGTCCACATTTGATATAAATGCTTCAAGGGCCAAACTGTGTAAAGAAAGTTATTTACCTAAGTTATTAGAAATTCAGGTAAGTGTTGGAGAAACCTAGCCATCTATTGTATGTGTGTCTTGTTTTATGATGTTGGGCTTATACAGTACAGACCAAAAGTTTGGACACACCTTCTCATTCAAAGACTTTTCTGTCTTTTCATGACTATGAAAATTGTAGATTCACACTGAAGGCATCAAAACTATGAATTAACATATGTGGAATTATATACTTAACAAAAAAAGTGAAACAATTGAAAATATGTCTTATTCTAGGTTTTTCAAAGTAGCCACCTTTTGCTTTGATTCCTGCTTTGCACACTCTTGGCATTCTCTTGATAAGCTTCAAGAGGTAGTCACCAGAAATGGTTTTCACTTCACAGGTTTGCCCTGTCAGGTTTAATAAGTGGGATTTCTTGCCTTATAAATGGGGTTGGGACCATCAGTTGTGTTGTGCAGAAGTCAGGTTGGATACACAGCTGATAGTCCTACTGAATAGACTGTTAGAATTTGTATTATGGCAATAAAAAAAGCAGCTAAGTAAAGAAAAATGAGTGGCCATCATTACTTTAAGAAATGAAAAAAATTCAGTCCGAAAAATTGGGAAAACTTTGAAAGTGTCCCCAAGTGCAGTTGCAAAAACCATCAAGCACTACAAAGAAACTGGCTCAGATGAGGACCACCCCAGGAAAGGAAGACCAAGAGTCACCTCTGCTGCGGAGGATAAGTTCATCTGAGTCACCAGCTTCAGAAATCGCAGGTTAACAGCAGCTCAGATTAGAGACCAGGTCAATGCCACACAGAGTTCTAGCAGCAGACACATCTCTACAACAACTGTTAAGAGGAGACTTTGTGCAGTAGCCGGCCTTCATGGTATAATAGCTGCTAGAAAACCACTGCTAAGGACAGGCAACAAGCAGAAGAGACTTGTTTGGGCCAAAAAACACAAGAAATGGACATTAAATCAGTGGAAATCTGTACTTTGGTCTGATGAGTCCCAATGTCAGATCTTTGGTTCCAACCACTGTGTCTTTGTGCGACACACAAAAGGTGAACGGATGGACTCTACATGCCTGGTTTCCACTGGGAAGCATGGAGGAGGAGGTGTGATGGTGTGGGGGTGCTTTGCTGGTGACACTGTTGGGGAATTATTCAAAATTGATGGCATACTGAACCAGCATGGCTACCACAGCATCTTGCAGCGGCATGCTATTCCAGCCGGTTTGCGTTTAGTTAGACCATCATTTATTTTTTAACCGGACAATGACTCCAAACACACCTCCAGGCTGTGTAAGGGCTATTTGACCAAGGAGAGTGATGGGGTGCTATGCCAGATGACCTGGCCTCCACAGTCACCAGACCTGAACCCAATCGAGATGGTTTGGGGTGAGCTGGACCGCAGTGTGAAGGCAAAAGGGCCAACAAGTGCTAAGCATCTCTGGGAACTCCTTCAAGACTGTTGGAAGACCATTTCAGGTGACTACCTCTTGAAGCTCATCAAGAGAGTGTGCAAAGCATGAATCAAAGCAAAAGGTGGCTACTTTGAAGAACCTAGAATATACAACATATTTTCATTTGTTTCACACTTTTTTGTTAAGTATATAATTCAACATATGTTAGTTCATAGTTTTGATGCCTTCAGTGCGAATCTACAATTTTCATAGTCATGAAAATACAGAAAACTCTTTGAATGAGAAGGTGTGGCCAAACTTTTGGTCTGTACTGTATATATAATGGGATGTATAATGAAACATCAAAATTTTCATAAAATTTAATCACAATTATAGTTCAGCTTTTGTGTAAAATTTCCTAAAAAAATGTACAACAAGACTGTAAGCTAGGCTTTCCATTATCCAGGGCATAGGTTCTGCTCACAAAGACCCACTGCCACTTTAAGCTGATAATCTGCGGGAGTGGGGTCCAGGGTATTGGCCCCCCACTGTTTTTCAGTTGAGGATCTATAGTAAAGAGTAAGTTATCACTTAAAGGGGCTCCGGCGCCATTTTTCTCTATCAAATTTGAACCACCGGAAGAAGACGATGATGAAGCCGGGGAAGAGCCAGGACCGGTGGGCGTCGCTGAAAGAATAAAGAAGAGGAAGGCATGCCAGAAGATGACATCGGATCGTGCATCACTGCCCACCGTGCAAGATAAGTATAATTTAAATATATGTTTTTGGGGTTTTATTTTAAAACGAGGGGAGGAGTTCAAATAACTTTAGTGGTGCCTGAATAGCTATTCACGCATATGTGGGGCTCATAAAGCATAATTTTGCTGATAGAGCCCCTTTAATAACAACTGAAAACCCCTTTAAATGTTTGCTACCGGACCATGTCCTTCGTATATATTTTATTAAAAACTTAATACTAAATGTTTTATTTTCACCATTTTTAGTGAAAATAAGAATGGCAGTCATCTGACATCTACTGAGGAAATCCTATAGGAGGAAGGTGGAGGTAAGACATTATTACTAGGTATCCACCAGCACTTCTGCAAAAATATAGAAGACAACACAGGTCACATGAACCTAGACATGCCTGAAGTTGTCACCAGTGATAAATCAGGGGCATAGCGTGTGTGTTTGGGGGGCATATATAGCTTGTGCCCCAGGTTCTAGTAGTTGAGTGAGGTATCAATAAGACTATTTTATCTATTTAGATAAAGAGTGAATGCAATGAGCATCTCTTCCAATTCACAGCCCATGTACTGTCGCATTCATCAGTCACATGGCCTGTTCACAGCTCAGTCCCATGCAATGAAGTCCCATTCATCCCCCCACCCCTCCCATTAAGGGAAATGAGCTGCAACACCAAACAAAATTGCTGTAAACTGGACAGCATTTTGCTTAGTTTTGTATGAAAACGCTGCAGTGCTCAGAAACGAATAGTCTGTGACTGGTCTTCAATTGATGACCTTTCCTAAGGATAGGTTATAGATTAATAATCATTGAAAACGCCTTAAATGACAATTTTTTTCTGCAATAGAGAAAAAAATTGTCACCAATTTCTTGGACTACTATATGCCCACTGAGCTTTGGTAGTCTGAGGCTCTCCCCTTCTTAGCTGCTCCATTCAAGATTGCAGGGCAATATTTCAGAATACTAGGATAGATGCATACTTGTGTTGATCCATCGCGCCTTCCACAATGATGAGTGCAACCAGATGGCTGATGACACATGACAAAAGATTGCACCAGGGCCCACAAGACTTTCGTTATGCCACTGGTGGTCAGGCATGGATGTCCATGGGGTTGACAGAAACTTCTAGAATGGCTGAAGTTTCTAATTGACACTCTTTTACATTCTTCTTTATACATTGTTTGTAGGATCCATGAAAGTTTCATTTTATGGAAAGTCTCAGGAAAGTTGATTTGTGTGACCTCAGTTTAATATATGAATGATTTCCTTACGTGTTTATCTGGTATTCTTGTTTACTGGTCTCTTCCAGGCAAAATCCTTATTGCATGCCAGTTCCATTACTTACGTGGCAGGCATGTCATCTATATTTCACAATTCATTTCTGGCTCATTTTTATCTTCAGAAGTTTCCAGATTTTAGTATCTGTAATTCCACGGTACAAGTAAGATCCTGTGATGGGAACACTAAGCAAAGTCAATTAAGCTGGGAAATCTCTCAGACAGATGAAATACTTTCAGACATTTTTCTCATGTGAATGTTTCTGAAGCAGGGTACTGTCTATGCCCAGAACTGCAGAGTGAGACTTTCTTTATAATTTCATCCAATTTATTTCCTTACAAAGAAAGATGCCAGTGCAGCTAAGAAATACTCCATAATTCATAACATTTAACTATTGACGTCCCATAACAAGTGGCTCGGAAGGAATTACTATATTACAACGTTATAGTGTAGCACGTGTGTTGGTGTGTGTATAAAGGGGTTGTACAGGATTAGAAAAACATAGCTGCTTTCTTCTTAAAGCAGTACATCACCTGTTCATGGGATGTGTATGGTATTGAAGCTCAGCCCCATTAACATCAATACCACTTTGCAGCCATACTAGACATAGACCATAGAATGGTGTGGTGCCATTTCTGGAGTAAATGAGATGTTTTATGCTTTTATGCAGCCATGTAATCCTACTAACCTTTTTAAAGGGGCATTCCCATCACAAGTCCCCTGTTTCACCACCAGCGTGAGTGATGGGGGGTCTACACATACAAGAGTAGCCAGACATATAAAATCAGAACAAAAGGCAAGCAACTTATGCAGAGTGAAATTTGTGATCAGAACCTGTCCCTAGTGGTTCTCACAATCTTATTTCCCTATAGCCTTAAACCCACAGCAGCAACATGTGCAAGCAACCTGAATGGCAGCATATGAAACTTCTATGCTTTCCTACTACAGGGCTCTAACTTCCCTATGTATTGCTGTATGCTGCATCCATGGAAATGGAGCTGCAATATAGAATAAGGAAGGCATCTTAGGAAAGTTTAGAAGTCACCCTACAAGGTACTGTCATTAGTTCAATCCTGATATTTTTGCTGACAGACTCCCTTTAACAGAAGTTATCTACTATCCATTTCATAGCAGCTAAGTGCCTACACTATTGAACTGCATAGCTAACAAGTACTGGTGCATTGTTAGAAATGTAAGGGAATGCTCTAAGCTGAAATGCTGCAAAAACAAGGAGCCCATAACTGTTCTTGCCCAGGAGCCTTCAGATGTCTGTGCTCACTCCCAATATAAAAATGATGTTTTTGGCACATCTGAGATGTGACCATGCCTCCTTGTGTATCTACATTGAGCTCTCCATGCCTCCCATTGCTGCTCAGACCGACAATTATTTCAAGGTTTAACATTCCCCTTCTGGATCCATCATCATGGCTTCCATCTGGAATCTTGCAGATTCGCCAATACGGCAAAGCCTGGCACATGCACGGTACAGTACGTCTCTTTGGTTTCCAGTATAGTAGTACACATACACTATAAATTGGCACATGTGCAATATTCTAGCTAGTAATGCTAGGTCCGGCAGGGGGTGTCAATCACTCAGTTAAGGGGTCAGCGCTGGGCAATGATAGTTGTCATGCATCTGGGGGAGCAGCCAAACTACTAGAGTACCAAGAAACTAATTTGTATATAGACTAAGTGAATTTTCTCCAAAATGCTAGATCATCTAACAGTACAAAAGGTACTGTATGTGTAGAAACTGTGTTAGTGCCCTGCACAGCATTGTGACTTGTTGCATGATGATTTGGAACATAATAGACTCTTTTTAAGCACCTTGGGAATCACGGAATATGAAAATATACTGTAGTCTGTATCATCCGAATATGAAAAAAAAATAACAGATGGCACGCAAATACAAGCAATGTAAATGCAGACATGACACGACGATGTCCTGAACTGAGAACACTGTAACAAACTGTTGCTAAATTATTATACGAGTGCAGGAGAGTTCTCTTTCTTCTCGTTCTTAAGCATGATTTCTGCTCATATTCATGAAGCTTGACCTTTCATAGACATTTTTCCATGTCAATAACAATAAGACATATTCTATGAAAAGCACATTTTTTTTACATTGTTAAGGCGCTCTGTGTTCATTTAAATGTGGAAATCTATAGAGAGATAGACATTAATAAATGTAATATATGTATGCTAAAAATACCTCTGCATACTATATCAGAGAAAACAATTGCCATATTTATTCAGTCATTACGTATAGTAAGAATATGCAAAGGAACGTTCTTCAAAAAATTGTAGGGATGGCTCCAAGACAGGTAGGGAACACAATAAAGGCAGAGTTTGATAGTAAAAAAAAAATTGAGGGTACTTTACTCACCCATGCAATATTTCAATTGTAGTTCTCGAATGTTTCTCAAACTCTAGTGCCATAGCTGAGACATTGCATTGGGGAATAAAACACCCTCATTTCACCTCTTTATCCTCTCTGGAGTGCTGCCCATAATGTGTTTTTGGATTTTCAAAGGGATTTGACTGGTTCCCTGGAGCTGGTGCCCAAATCCTGTACTGCCATAATTTTGTGGGTTTTTTTTTTTCAGATAGATATTATAAAAATAGTACAGTATAGTATTGCACATGAGTTAACTGATAACACTCTCCGTGTAATGTTCCTCTTTAGGGTATAAGACAATAGGCAGACTTTGTACAATTTGCAACATATACATTTTGATAACACAACTGCTTTCAAGCATTGGTTACTGTATTTTTAATGTGAACGAAAATTCTTGAAATGTGAATCAGAAAAAAGAATGCTAGACAACCGAAGAACTTTCATTGTCATGTCTAGCATCTCATGCAGGTGGGAACTCACTCTGCCATATGGTACCAAACCTCCTTTATATTTAGACTCTCCTTTGTCCCTTTCTTGAAGTGGAGCCAGCAGCACCATACTACATCTGTAGCTAGAAAGCTCATTTTCTGCATAGCTCAACATTTTCCATTGTCATGGTCCTCATAGGATTCCCAAGCAGTCACAGCAATGGATTCTCATACCTCAACATACCCTGTTGTCCATATGATTTGTCAAAAGAAGAACAGCAGTATAAGCCTATTAAAAGGTATGTTATATTGTCATTACTTACGGTATTTGCAATCAGGTACAACTCCAATTTCGCAATAGTGTAAAACCCTGGATCAATTTGTCCTTAACAAAATCTAGAACCCATAATGAATGATATTATTCTGTTCGAGAAAGGCATCTAGGCCCTCTTTGAACTTGTTTAATGAATCCGCCATCACCACTTCCTGGGGCAGAGAGTTCCAGAGCCTCACTGTTCTTACTGTAAAGAATCCCCTGCTATGTTTTTGGTGGAACTTTTTCTCCTCCAGACGTAGAGGATGTCCCCTTGTCACTGTCACTGGTCTAGGAGTTAAAAGATCATTAGAAAGTTCTCTGTGCTGTTCCTTCATGTACATTGCTATTAGATCTCCCCATAGACAACTTTTTTCTAAACTGAATAACCCCAAGTTTGTTAATCCAATTGTACTCCAATCCACCCACGCCCCTAATCATTTTGTCTTCTTTTCACTCTCTATCCAAAATTGTGCATAATAGTCGATGTTTGCCCATACCAGTGATTTGTATAGAGACATAACTATGTTCTTGTCATGAGAATCTAGACCTCTAGACCAGTCTGAATATTTACCATTAACAAGAACCCTCTGTTTCCTATCAGTGAGCCAGTTGTTAACCCAAATGCATGTTTCCCAGTCCCAACATTCTCATTTTGCATACCAAACTTTTATAAGGAACAGTATAAAAAGCCTGTCTATCATCAAAAACTAGTTAATCCACCCCAGAGCTCAGATGACTTACCTTACCTATATGTCATTGGGTATTTAAGGATTGGGTGATAAACTATTAGATAAGTAGAAACTGCATGTGATATTCCACGGTCATCAGAAACAGTTCAACAGGTTGAACGCCACCAATCTAATATTGACCAGATAAGTAATTTGAAGCTCCTAGTACCAATGCAAAATCAGTAATTGAGCCCTTACCTTTTTTCACTTAGAATAGTAGTATATTTTATGTGCCAGAGGAACCTTTGGCACCTTTTCAGGGTCTTGTAGCTATGGCTATCTCTACATTCCCTATTGCTATGACCATTGTGATAAGCCATTCTAGGTATGCAAAAATGCAATGAAAAATTCTGCGGAAAAAAACGTGGCAGAAACACAACGATTTCCAACTGGGGATTTAGTCTTAATATACATTCATTGAAAATTAGTAGGCATTCTAGACACTCTTCCCTTCCTTATTATCTCATGGCTGGCAAACATTTTCATTAACATTTGACTCCAGTAAATTGCACACTTTTTTTTTTTAATGTATATTGTGAACCCCATATAGGGCTAACAATATACATTTTTCCCTATCAGTATGTCTTTGGAGGAAATCCACACAAACACGGGGAGAACATACAAACGCCTTACAGATGTTGTCCTTGGTAGGGTTTGCACCCAGAACTCCAGCACTGCAAGGCTGCAGTACTAACCACTGAGCCACTGTGTTGCCCCATGAATTGCACAAAATTGTCTTTCTTACACTTTATGTAAGCATAAACAATATTGGGGAAAAAATGATACATTTGGCCATGACATGCACAATTTTTTAGTGCATTTTTCCCATTCCCCCTATTTGTCTCAAATTTTAAAATTGTACCCAATGGAAGATAAAATAGAATAGACTTTGCTACCGCTCCATGTAGTGATATCAGGCAGGATAATTCCATGTTGTTTAGTAGTTATCCCCATTCTCAATTCCACTGGCCGTACATTATAAATGACAGTGCTATCTTCCAGAAATCTCCGGCTGTTGATAATGTTTCATGCAACCTTTGCCAGTGAGATAAATACACGTCTTTGGTGAGAAGATCACACATCAATACTTTGCCGATTCTGATAAAACCAAAAGTGTTCATGATTGGTCAAAGGGAGGTCTTGAATTGAACATTAAAGTGTGTGAAAGTGTGTGAAGTGTGGTTTAGAAGAGGTGGTCGGTCACACGCAGCATTTTATGTGCTTCTTTATGTTAGCTGAAACGAGCTTTACAGCAGAAAAGGAAATATCTGTCAGACAGAAGTGAGAGAGATTTCATACACCTACCAGGGTGGTAACCCCAGAGCTAAGAAAGAAAAAAGAATGATGTTGTAACCACAGAACACTTGTTAGTACTTAAAAGATTGCAGCAACATCAGGAGAAGAACATTTTATCTGGCTAGTTGAAAAAGAGGAGAGAACAGAGCATGACATGACATCTGATCATTTTGATCATGAAGGATTCTCGACTACAATAAGATAAGAAAAAAAATCCCATTTGGAAAAGATGCGTTTCACAGCCACAAGAAAATCACATTTCCATGACTTCATAAATATAGCGCCGCTCATCTTTCACTTCTTATATAAACACCAAATGTCATCTTATGACCTGCAGAAGAATTTTCATAAAGGCTTCACTAAGAACATAAGGAACGATGCACATGTTTGATTTACCTTATAACAACACATCAGATATCTAATATAATCCGTCTTATCTAGTTCAGTGGAAAATATGATTACTAAGTGAGTCTTACAAGCAAGGGCGACCAAATAAATAGGAGCTATGGAGGATCCTGGTTATGAGAAAAGGTTAGCAAAGGTTACCCATGATATATGTATTTATAGAAGGATAAGGGGTGATATCATCGCTTAATATTTAAAATATTTAATGGTCCCTCTTCAAAAGTGAGTTCACAGGTTATACTACTCCATCCATCCCATAAGAGTGAATGTATTGGCAATACCACTTCATTTAGGAACCCCTGGTCTTGTGAATGCTAGGGGTTTTAGGAGTTACATCGCCAGCAACCAGACACTTATTCCCTATACTATGGATAGGGCATAAGGGATATTAGTGAGAAAACCACTTTATGGCTAAGGCCCCGCAGGGCGTCCCTCAGCAAAAAAGCATCGCGGTTCTTTCCGCAGTGCTTTAGACAAAGTTCTCAGAGGTTTCCTCTGTGGACTCTCTGCTTGCATTATACCTATGGGGAAACCGCTGCTGTTTCCGTAGGTATAATTGACATGCTGCAATTTCCAAAGCCACACCGGTTTTGGAAATCGCAGCATGTCTGCACCGCAGTTTTTACCGCAAGGTGGGCATTGGATTCGCTAGAATCCCATATC
The DNA here is from genome assembly GCF_031893055.1 of Leptodactylus fuscus. Taxonomy (NCBI): domain Eukaryota; kingdom Metazoa; phylum Chordata; class Amphibia; order Anura; family Leptodactylidae; genus Leptodactylus; species Leptodactylus fuscus. Next base: position 62,917,971 of record NC_134265.1, read on the forward strand.
TACTTTGCCCTGACTGTAAAATGCTGCAGTGTTTCCTACGGCATTTCTATTGCGGCCAAATTGCAGCGTTGTACGTCACATGGGGCCCCGGCCTCGGGCTAAGGCTCCATGCAACAATTTGTTTTTAAAAAAAAATACTGCAGAAAAGACCACAGTGGAAATGCATGGCGTTTTTCTTCCACATTATTTTTCACAGAAAGTCTGGAATACTCAAAATAACTTGAAGTAAAATAATATCTTTAATTAGAAAACATTAAAAACAGTGATGGAAGGATTGTTACCAACAGACAAAACAAATGGGTCCAAGACACCGAAGTATCCGTGCGTAGAAGGGTAAGTATTAACACATGTTCAATCTAATTACCTGTGATTAGTTACACAGAGCCAGAGAAGTAACAATACTGTCCACAACAGGAGAGAGGCTGTCAGGATGAGTATATACACTGAGATTACCGTATGCTCAGCACAGGTCACAACAATATGGTATTGATAATCAAAAACCCAGTGCCGATAGTAATATCCACAATAGAAAGTTGTCAGAATGGACATTTAACCAGAGAATGCGATATACTCTGCATAAATCTTTGCAGTGCGGATGGATCACAGAATTACAGACTGTCTATGACAAAAGTGACCAAGTAAATTGCACAGTAAAAAGTACCAATAGTGTGGACCAGTGCTAACACTAAACGACAAAGTGCCAATGCAGGTATAGAGTAAGTCAAGGACACATGTCCGTAGTGTAAGGTATCTCAATGCCCATACTGACAGACAAAAGGTAAAGAATAGAGATGAGCGAGTACTGTTCGGATCAGCCGATCCGAACAGCACGCTCCATAGAAATGAATGGATGCACCTGGTAATTCCGCTTTGACGGCGGCCGGCCGCTTAACCCCCCGCGTGCCGGCTACGTCCATTCATTTCTATGCAAGCGTGCTGTTCGGATCGGCTGATCCGAACAGTACTCGCTCATCTCTAAGAACACATACCCATAGTAAGATGTATCTTGGATACCAAGTGCGATGGACCTGTCCCCTATGCGCGTTTCGGCGATGTGCCTTCTTCTGGGGGTATTACTGTTTTTAATGTTTTCTAATTAAAGATATTATTTTACTTCATTTTACTTATTTACTTCAATCTACTTTATTTTGAGTATTCCTCCCCTTTCTTTTCCTTTGTTTGTCTAGTTTGGCATAAGAATACATAATATGTTCTTGACCCTTACAGAGGGAATTCACTATGTGCCTATGTGCCTATAACTTACTTTTTATTCCCTTGATGTCATGCTTGTGGTATGTTCACAGAAAGTCTGCAGAGTTTTCCCTTGTGGACCTTCTGCCTCTATTATACGTATATGGAAAATGCCAGCAATTCCGTAAATATAATTGATGTGCCGTGATTTTCAAAAACACGAATGTTTGAAATCACAGCTTTTCTGCTGCAAATTTGTTTCTGCAATGTGTGGACGGGATTAGCCAGAGTCTCATTCACTTTGCAACTACTGTAATAAGTAGACTTTTTTTTTTTTTTTTTTTTTGCTGCTTTTTTCAATGTGGAGCCCCATCTTATAATAGAGTAGTATCTGATAAAAGGAATCTGCAATCAAAATCACCACCAAAATCTCTTCTACATGCTCTTGTGGGGGTGGATATTGGCATAGAGAACATACCTTTTTGTGTCAAAGTGCAATCTTACTACCAAGAATATGTTATTATGTATGCAAATGAGCCATTTGGTATATCCAGGTTGTGGCCATATCTATTTTCTCATGTGATCACCATATGTCCGGACCTGTCAATTTTTTGCCAGGGGGTGGCACTGGATGGAGAGCATAGGTTAAAATATGTGCACCATGGGAAGGTGATTTTCTTGGAAACAACATTTCACTTTGATACAATTACAGTATGGTCACTATGTTTCTAAATGCCTCTACAACAGCATGAAGAGGTTTATAAGCGATTTCGGTTATGGTAGACATTTTTTAATAATGGCATGTGCTTGACTACAGTAGTGGTCAGTAATGAGTTTTTCCACTTAATGGCAAATTAGTTCATGGTGTTTTAAAGGGGCTCTATCACTAGGAAAAGTCATTTTTAACTAATCACATCTTTGCATAGCTTTTAGAAAGTCTATTTCACACCTACCTATAATATGTAGATTGCCTCAGTGGTTTCTGAATAAGTCAGTTTTTATTCATATGCTAATTAGACTTCTATCGTGCACACCTCTCCTATTGTTTTCTATGGGAGACTGCTGCTGCTGCTGATGACTCAGTTTCCTGTTTGCTTCACACACATAGAAGATAATAGGAGATACAAGGCTGCTGGGAACTTCCTGAGCTGGCTGGAGGCTCATTAGCATATGAATAAAAACGGACTTATTCAGAAACCACTGAGGCAATTTACATACTATAGGTAAGTGTGGAATAGTCTTTCTAAAGCCTATGCAAGCATGTGATTAGATAAAAATGACTTTTCCCAGTGATAGAGCCCCTTTAAGAGAAAAAAATTGCATGATACCAGTAACGGAAAAATAGGATTCCAGTTATGAAGGAGTTTAACACATTTAGAATAGAAAAGTAAAAACTTTTCTCTCATGTGCATGGGCCTTAGAGATGAGCAGGTCATCCAGATATATGTGTATAGATAGATAGATAGATAGATAGATAGATAGACAGACAGACAGATAGATAGACAGCTCTCGTATGTATAATATCAGTTTAATTGGCGCCTCTGATTTTTCCCATAGAATTAAAAAGTGGTTAAGCTCTTAATGATACAATCTTTCTTTTTCAATTGTCATATTTTAAAAGTGAGTGTCCGTTATCATCCGTCATATGTCCGTTAGCCAAAGACATTAAAGGGGCTCTATCATTGGGAAAAGTCATTTTTAACTAATTACATTCTTGTATAGCCTTTAGAAAGTCTATTCCACACCTACCTTTAGTATGTAAATTGCCTCAGTGGTTTTTCTGAATAAGTCCGTTTTTATTCATATGCTAATTAGCCTCCAGCCAGCACAGGAAGTTGTCAGCAGCACTCATCTCTGCTATTATCTCCTATCTGTGTGTACAAGCAGGAAGCTGAGTCATCAGCAGCAGCAGCAGCCTGTGCTGTACACATATATAGGAAAGAATAGCACAGAGGGTGCACCAAGAGGCTAATTAGCATATGAATAAAAGCGGGCTCATTCAAAAACCACTGAGGCGATTTACATACTAAAGGTAGGTGTGCAATAGACTTTAGAAAGGCTATGCAAAGATGTGATTACTTAAAAATGACTTTTCCCAGTGATAGAGCCCCTTTAATATTGCTAAAAGATGGCAGATCAAATCCCTTTGAGATCAATGGGATTTTAATAGATTTTTATCAAATCTGTTAGTGTTCATTGTTAACATTTTCTGATGGATGCTAACAACGGACTCTAATAATGGTAGTGTGAATGCCCGCTAACTTTATTCTGTCAGTCAGTATGATTACAGTGATACCAAATTTATATAGGTTTGTTATATTGTGATACTTTTGCACAATAAAATCACATATTTGCCAATAATAATCTGTTTTGGTATCACCATATTCTAAGAGCCATAACAATGATTTTTACATCATCAGAATTGTGTGAGGACCTGATTTTGCAGAATAAGCTGTAGTTTTCTATTGGTACCATTTTGGGTTATATGTAATTTTATACATTTTTATAGGCAATGTGATCATAAAATCAAAGCTTGATGTTTCTTTTTTTTCTACAGTGTGGGTCCCAGACTCATTACTGGACCATAAAAGCTTGCAGAAGCTGCACTTCAGGGCAGATCCAAGGAGCGAGAGGAAGTATCTGGGTCTTCCTGATACTCCGAGTCTGGTGAGACTATATTGTGCTAATTTGTTTGTTCATGTGATTGGTAGTAAGCCACACGTATAGCTAGTTTATTGTTACTGTTGAGTTAAGTGCTCAGATGAGCAGGATTTTGTTTTACATTGTTTCTGCCTGAAGTTAAGGCTGTATTTTGTTTTGCTCATTTTGTTTATTTATTTTCCTGCTTTTTTTTTAATAAAAAAATATAAACCCGTTTGCTGCCTAATTTGATATATATTGATATATCAGAGCAAGTCCAGAGAAGAGCAACAAAGATGGTGGAATGTCTGCAAACCACATCCTATGAGGAGTGGTTGATGAACTAGGATTGTTTAGTTTGCAAAAGAGAAGGTTGAGACGGGATATAATCGCCCTCTATAAATATTTGAAAGGTAGTCACAGTGCAGAGGGATCTGCCTTATTTTCATTAGTACAGGGAAGTACAAGAAGTAATGGGATGAGATGAATGGGAAGGAGATTTAGATTAGATATTAGGAAAAACTTTTTGACAGTGAGGGTAGTGAGAGAGTGGAATAGGTTACCACGGGAGGTGGTGGGCTCTCCATCAATGGAAATCTTCAAGGGGAAGCTGGATAAACATTTAGCTGGGGGGGGGGGGCACACGGTAGCTCAGTGGTTAGCACTGCAGCCTTGCAGCGCTGGAGTCCTGGTGTTCAAATCTCGCCAAGGGCATAAAACCATCTGCAAGGAGTTTGTATGTTCTCCCCGTGTTTGCATGGATTTCCATCCCATATTCCAAAGACATACTGATAGGGTAATATGTACATTGTGAGCTCTATGTGGGGCTCACAATCTACATTAAAAAAAAAAAAAAAAAACATTTAGCCGGGAGGATTTAGGAGGACCTGCATTTGCAGGGGGTTGGATCCGATGGGCCCTTGTGGTCCCTTCCAACTAGGAAAGAAAGAAAGCTGGTTGGACCCACACCATGTTACCGAGCTATCACCCACACACAGAATTAGCAACTGGCTCATGGATAAGAAACAGAGGGTTACAGTCACCAGTGAGGTGCAACAAGGCTCGGTATAGGTTTGTCTTTTCTTTAATATTTTTTTTTATTTAATGAACTGATAGAGGGTTTTACAGAGATTGTCACATCAAAAATGTAGGAAAAATCTAGTATTGTGGTGGCTAAAGCCTCCTGTAATAGGATCTGCTCCATTTTTGTTCATCATAGGGGGTCCCAAGCAGGTTTAGTATTCTATTGAGCTCTTTCAGTCTGCAAATTAGTGGTTCTCTAAGATCACAGACTTCCCAAATATGATCTTCCCACACATATCTATGACATTTCAGAAGATTATTTTGACTGCAAAATTTCTTTTTAAAGAGTTTTAAGAAAAAAACAACACATTTATATAAATCAAATTAACTGAAATCCTTTTAATTTAGGAGATTTTATGCAAAACAGAATACTTTGTATAACTATTCACTAATTGGGTCTGATCCATGGGCCAACAGCTCAGCAAAATCTTATATACTTTTAATATGTGTATAACTAAATTCACAGAGGCTCCAGATGAAGCACAGATGGTAGCGTGAAAATGGTATAGAACTTAATCTTCATACTTCATCCTGTTATAGAGCCTTGATACAGTTCTATCAGTAAATCAGCTCTGTCCAAGTATTTACAAGAACATGGCCACATGTCGCAACTATGTACACACAGGCAGAGCACTGCTTAAAATTCACATACCATATGGTGTAGGGAGTTTGTCAGGATCTGCAGGCCTTGAAACATGCTTTAGAGGACTGCAGAAGTTCTTTAGCCACTAACTGTACAGACCTGTACTAAATTATTGTTGTATTGAATTTCCTTAACCATCACTACAAATTGGTACAAGTCACCTATACTGAAACAGCAAGCTATAAGAATAGGACATTTTTGTTCTGCTTACGTGTTTAGCTGAGACTTTTTTTTATTTCATTTATGTATTGATTTTAGTTTTGCGGCGTTTTATTGTATTAATGGTTTTAAGCTTATGTTATCCATCCTTTGTCATATGGATAGTTACCAACTGTGGAAAAAGAAATTATCTGACCAACAGCAATTTGTTTTCTAAAAATGAACCAGAGGTGGTTGTCAGCTTTATTAAACTAAGAGTCTAGACACTTGACTTAGAAAAGAAGGAAGGAAGAAGAGTGAAGACATATTTTGAATCTGTTGTAAAATATGATATAAAGAAGACAACACTCCGGTAATTTCATTATGTAACTATTCCCCTCATACATATTAACCTGTCGATGCTAGGTTCACACTAGCGAAAGTTTAGACAGCACATAAGTCATCTGAGAATGATGGGTGCATGTTCTGTGAGGGACTAACCACCTCCCCACTAAATAATATAGCGTAAAGGAAGTAAAACCGCACTCAATGGTTATGCTTAATACAGTTTTAATGGTGTACATAAATGCAACATTTAGGGTTATTACCCTTCATCAGGCCTTATAACTATGTTGCGTAGAGAAAAATATGCAAGGTAGCCCAGTCGGCCAGATCTGTGGTCCATAGTTGAGATGTTACAAACAACAGGTCCATCGGAGTAGAATTCAGAGCAGTAGGGCTGGTGAGCCTTGTAATTGTATTACTGCAGGGTCTGTGAGGACGCTTCAGTACAGCCCTGTTCCCACAGCTATGAGACCACACTTAAGCCTCCTCACAGACCCTGCGGTAATACAATTAGAAGGCTCACTAGCCTTACCGCTCTGGATTCTACTCCGATGGACCTAAACACACGACCTGTTGTTTGTAGCCACAAGGGAAACACAAACTCCTATCACAGTTGCTGATGAGCAGATGGTTTATAAAGAAGAAGATTACAATGAAGCCTTCCTGACTGTACAGTTATGGGCTCGGGTTTAAAAGAATATAAAGAGAAAGACAGTTATATTTTCCCCTTGTAAACAGAAATGTGATGCTCTTCTGAAGTATCATGAGATTGATATCAAAGCAAAGAGAAAGAGAAATCTTAAAAAAATGAAGATGATGTCTGATGAGGGCAAACAGGAGGCTGCCCTGCAGGGACATGAATGCAATATACATAGAAGATGTGCTATAGAGAGTGTGATTGGAAGTGAGGTGAGGGTAGAAGTGATACAAAGAAATGTTTTTGCTGGACTTAATAAGTCGATTTACTATTATGTTATGAAATAGCTCGATGCTAGAACATACAGTAGGTAGGAAGCACTGGATGGTGCTGACACTGTTGGGCTTCATGTGCCCCCTCTCATGAGTCAATGGTTATTATTTGTTATATTTTACTTACTAATGCCTTTGTATGTTCATGACTTTTATTGCACTGTTTAATACAATTGCAAATCTTAGAATTTTCTGTGCACCCTGCTGCATTTAATGACCCATCTTGTTTAGGCTATGTACTTTTAACTAAGTTTAAATAAAGTATATATTCATTTTTAAAGGGTTACATCTAGATGTTTATGTATAATTAAATATTATAGGCTGTAGCTCACAACACAATCACGGGCTAGCCAGACATAGGCATATATTAATAGAATATTATACAATCATGATGTTTTGAAAAGCTGATCATCTTGTGACAATTTCGAGACATATCCATTTAGGAATTTGATATCTATGATACACAGTTAGGCATAAACATAAATAGTTTGGTAAATTGCAGTTATCAACATTGTTGCATTAAAAAAGAGTAACAATATTATGATTTGTTGTCAGCATTACAAATATTAACTCCTTGCTATTATAAGGGATATAAAAATGGACATACCTCTGCTTTTTCCTCAGTGGATTTCTACAAGACACTTTCTCATAGTCCTTAACCCATTCCCAACATTCACCATATTGGGCGTTTAAATATAGAGGTCACTCAGGAGCTTGCAAGTCCCATTAGCGATATCCATGGCTGGCAATCCACTGCTTTGACACCCAAGAGTCTATTGAAGGCACCGAGGTTTGTCATTGTAAGTATTTTTTATTACAGGTCCCTCTATGCAGTGGTATTTTGCAATGCATCAGCACTATAATGCATGGAATTAGAGATATGACCCCCTGGGGTTCAAGACCCCCAAGGGGGTCTAATAATTACAGCTAAATTAAATATATATAAAATAAATATATACAGTATATATATATATATATATATATATATTATTTTTTATTTTTTTATTTTTTAAAAGAAATAAAAAGTGAAATCACCAACATTTCCAATAATTCTTAATTAAGTTTATGGGGTAAACATAAAAAAACTATATTATTTTGATATCTTAGAAATGTACCAACACCCAGAATACATGTGACATTTTGGCTGCATAATGAATGCTGAAAAAACAAAGCCCATAAGAAAGTGGCACAAAGTTTTTCTCCAATTCCACCCCAGTATGATTTTTTTCCAGCTTTCCAGTACATTTTAAGAAATATTAAATAGTACGAATATGAAATACAATTTGATCCGCAAACAATAAGCCCTCATGATCGAAAAATTAAAAAATAATTGGCTTTGGCAAGCAGGGAGTCAAAAATGAATAAAAAATGCCTGCATCAGGAAGGGGTTAATCAAATCCAAGACAATTATTTGCTTAAATCATGCCCATCATGAACCAGTCTTCTATGCAATTCCTCACTATTTTTGTAATGTACAGACAAATCTTCAGAGGGCAAAGGGATACCTTTAATTTTGCCTTTAATGAAGCCCAATGGACATGCTCAGCATGTATGAAAGAAGTTTTACTAACCTACACAATAAGCAGATATCACATTTGTAGGGTAAGCTCAGTCTAAATCCAATAAAAGAAAAAAAAAAATGTGTGTCTAAATTCCATGCATATTTTTTTAGACTCATGCCTGTGCATATTTGTGGATGGTAGTAGCAGTTCTTCCTTAGATTTGCGCTCTTTGAATATAACTTTCCCACACTGAATCCGAAATCTGAAGGAAATTTGGACACATACTGTATGAAACATATAAAAGTCCCCATTTATTAAACATTTCTGTCCGTCTCTCTAATGACTGCCTTCTACTAATATCATTCTCATCCAAAGCAAACACAACTGAAAAGTACATAAATGAAAATCCTCACTGCCTGAGAGCAGCACACAAAAAATCTTTGCTGACCTGGCCCCATCTGCACAAAAGCACTTTCAAATCAAAGATATTTCAAGAATAGTAAAAATGTCTTTTCTGTGATCTAAAACTGCTGATGTATAGTAGCTGTTTTCTGTGTCTTTGTGAAGCTACTCCCTGTGAAGTGGCCCTGTAGCCCTCGGAGTGATGTCAAGGGAGTACTGAGATGAACAGAAAGTTGACTCAAAAGCCAACTATATAAGATTTTCTCTTTGTTCTTCGATGTTCAATTCAGAAGAAATTCTGCAACAAATTGCACAGTCTGACCACAAAACAAGAACATATCCAGATACTGAACATCCTATTTTCTTTATTTCAATGCAGGGAGAATTCTTCTTGATTATAAACAGTGCGCACATCGTATCGTGCCAGAGGTTGCTGCTGCGCTGACATATGTGTCAATGAAATTATTAGCGCTCTCCCCAGACCAGCGTGTAAAAAACATCACACTAATTAGTTTAACGGAAATATTCCCTATATTTCAACTTTATTTAATGCCATTGGACTGTATTAGTCTGCTGTCTGCAATAGAAGAGCCAATAAAACAGATAAAAAGAACATATAAAACCGGGAGTTTCACGTGATGCCGCCGCGCTGAACTTTTAAACTTTGTATCAATGTAACCTCTGCGGAAGAAATTTAATTCATTCATCTTAAGTGGTTTTGGCGCTTCTAGAAATGGTGGGGACAGAGATTTTTAACGGTTTGGGAATTTTGGAAAATAATATTCGCCTTTATTGTTAAAAGTAAAAGTCAAGATGAAGGAAATTTTTAGATGTATTACGTCATGGCGTTGTATTACATGAATATATATTTATTGGTTCTCATACAAAGAATTGAAAAGTTTCTGATGTTTCCAAACGAATGAATGAATCTCATGAAGGTTCAATGACCCTCTATATAGCACCCTAGGGTGTAGAGTGGAGTATAGAGTGACTCTCTTCAAATAAGAACCAGTCAACTGTACGAGTAATCCATTAATCAATAGATTTTTAATTTTTTTAAAAAAAAACTTTAGTTTTTGCTTTTCATGTATTTACCCAGGCAAGAGATCTCAGTTAAATCCATAAGCATTGTCATATGACGATGGCAAAGTCCATATGGATTACAATCCCCAGTGCCACAAGCATCATGCATGTTTTCAAGCTATAAGCTAGATAATTACCTGGGGTATTTTCAATATATTGCTTTCATTCACAATATTATATCAGAGGATAGGTAGAAATTAAAGGGATTCTATCATTAGAATCCCTTTTTTAACTAAGAACATGTCAGAATAGCCTTAAGAAAGACTATTCCTCTCTTAGCTTTATTATTCTGATCCACACCACTGTTCCTGAGAAATTTCCTATTTCTTTCATATGTAGCGATGCCTCTGTGTTCTTCTCCCGACCACCTCTTTGCCGCATCATTGGCCACATCTTCAGCTGACAGCGCCAACTGCGCATGTCTGTCGGCCATTTTCCTGTGGCCTCTTACACAAGCGCCTGTTTGGCCACAGGGAAATGGCCGACGGACATGCACAGTCGGCGCTTTTGCTGAAGATGTGTAATGCACCCACCGCTTCAATGTTACCATGACTCAGAAAGTCCAACACTGCAAACACTGTGTGTGCTGCCTAACACTGCCTTCATGTTAGTCTCAACAATTACATCACAAAAAAACAGCTTCTAAAACAGTATAAAATCATCACACAATGCTACAGTTGTTGTACAGTCTAAAAGACTCTTATAGGAACATGAAAAATTTGGTAGTCATCAACAGCCAAGTACTAGCTTAAGATCACAGCTTCCATTGGCAGCTAAGCTACAGATTACCCGCCTAAACTTTTTTATTACTTTTAATGGTGACAGAAGTGGTTTCAATAATGTCAAATTAGGACATCTGTATTTTTCCATGTTTTCAGCCACTGTACCTACAAATTATGCTTAGGAGTCTTTTGACAGCACTTTTAGGAAGGGCACAACTTTTTTTGCAACAATTTTCCAAGTGTCTTTTGTGATCAAAAATATTGTGGGCAGTTGTTTTGCAACACGGAATGAAAACATACTACAGTGTGTTCTTGTGTCTTTTGTTGTCATTTTTGCTGTTTTCTTTGGATCCCTAGCATTTATTTTTTAATAAACAGAATTCCGTAAATATTGCCTTTTTAGGTGTTTTCTCTGAGATGTCTCTATAAAAAAAAGCCTTAAAAAAAGCATTCCAAAGACCAAAAAAAACCTAACCATAAAATGTTTGTAAAATACATAACCAAGTCCAAATAGACAAAAAAAATTGTGTTTGAAGGAAGAGCATTTTCTCCAGAGTTCCTAACCTCACCCGGCATAAACATGAGCAGAAATAATGTGCACTGGGAGCTTCATGGCAAGATTTACCTCACCAACCACAATGCCATGGAAAGTTTGGTGGACAAGGGATAGTGCTATGGGGTTGTTTTTCAGGCTAACTTTAATTTCAGTGAAGGGAATTTTTAACAATGCAGCATACCAATACATTTTTAGTAGTTGCATGCTTCCAAATTTGTTGGGACAGTTTGTTGAGGGTCCTTTTTTTATGTTCCAGCAGGTCTGTGCCCCAGTGTACAAAACATAGATGAGTGAGTGAGTTTGGTATAGAAGAACTTGACTGGTCTGCACAGACACCTGTAACCCCGACCCCGACAGAGATTGCATGTCAGTTTCTCTTATCTATTATCAATGTCTGACCTCACAAGTGATCTTCCAGATTAAAAAGCAAAAACTCCCACACAAACTCTAAAATCTTGTAGAAGAACTTTACCCAGAAGAGTGGAAACTGTTTTAGCTGGAAACCAACTCCATATTAATGCCTATGGATTTAGAATGGGATGTAATAAAAGCTCCTGTAGGTGTAATGTATGGGTGTCCCAATACTTTTGTCCATACAGTAGATCTTTTAGCCCAGGGGTAGGGAACCTTCGGCTCTCCAGCTGCTGTGAAACTACAACTCCCAGCATGCTCCATTCACTTCCATGAACAACAGAGTAAGTATGCATGCTGGGAGTTGTAGTTTTGCAACAGCTGGAGAGCCGTACGTTCCCTACCCCTGTTTTAGCCAGTATGCACCCCTTGTATATGGCTTTTATAACTGAACAGTTTCTGCTGTATGTTTGATCAGGGTAATGCTCTATTTTCGTTCTACGTCCATATCTGATCACTTACGATGCTTTATGGGTTTCATTTAATATTTATTGCCTTTGTGAATTACATGAAGTCCCCACACACGTCCAGAGAAGATGTGCCTGGAATATATTTCTCCCCGGTAGGATTATTGTTTCCTGTCTGTATGTCAAAAATCAATACTTCACCCTGCAATAACATAGTTGGGACAGACTGGTAACCAAGTATATTGGACAGACAACTAATCTGAGCAATTTACTCTAAACAGTACAGATGTTCAATGATTTTTTGCAGTTAACACTGGGGCAGATTCAGTTTGTATAATCTGATACCAGATATTTTTCAAAATGTAAAATCTCATCTGTTTTCATATGGAATTTTATCGATATTAAAGTAATGGAAAAGTAAAGTTGACAATGTATGCCGTAGGTTGCTCCTTTCAAAAATGAGTGCAGGAATGTGATTGGCTGCAATGGGGAACTGATTCAGTGGTCTACTTTTGAACCAAGTTTAATAAATCCCCCCATAATGTTTAATTGCCACAAAGGCACATTCAATGGAAAAGTTTCTGATCTCGCCCAAATGTCCACAGTTTCTAGAATGTTTGGTAAATTAAAAGCTCCTTAAATTTTTGAAAATAACCAAACACACATATTATTGAAAGGAAACCACGTCATTACGCCATGTGACCCATGCGACCACCTAATGTCATCTCTGTAGGTCAGAGAAGCACAGGGATCCGTGTCAGAGCCCAAGACAGGTAAATAATACTGTTTTTATGTATGATAGGCACATGGGAAATTCTGAGTGGACTTAAAATATCCCTCCTCAGCTGATGATTGGACAATGAGACAGCCAAGTTAAAGCTTTACAAGTCGGTATGACAACCTTAAATTAACAGTAGTGAGCAGTGCTGCAGTGAGGAGAGAACTTACTGAGAATCCTAACAAGAACAGGCTTGTGATTTATTTATTTTATATAGGGGCAAATTTAGAGGGGCACAGGAATTCAGTTAAATGCTAAACAGGAACACTTTACTGCAGAGTTCTCGTCATATGTGATGTGATCAGGTGAATCTGCAAATACATCTCATTTTCTTTACTTACTTCACAACCAAGTTAACCTAAAGTTTGGGTCAAACTCACTTGTCAGTCACTAGAGATGAGCGAACAGTGTTCTATCGAACACATGTTCGATCGGATATCAGGGTGTTCGCCATGTTCGAATCGAATCGAACACCACGTGGTAAAGTGCGCCAAAATTCGATTCCCCTCCCACCTTCCCTGGCGCCTTTTTTGCACCAATAACAGCGCAGGGGAGGTGGGACAGGAACTACGACACTGGGGGCATTGAAAAAAATTGGAAAAAGTCATTGGCTGCCGAAATCAGGTGACCTCCATTTTAGACAAATAGTGGATTTCAAATCCGGGTCATATGAGAATGTGAACTTTGTGACTATGAGACAGGGATAGCTGTACAGGCAGGGATAGCTAGGGATAACCTTTATTTAGGGGGGAATGTTATTAAAAATAACTTTTTGGGGCTCTATCGGGTGTGTAATTGTGATTTTTGTGAGATAAACTTTTTCCCATAGGGATGCATTGGCCAGCGCTGATTGGCCGAATTCCGTACTCTGGCCAATCAGTGCTGGCCAATGCATTCTATTAGCTTGATGAAGCAGAGTGTGCACAAGGGTTCAAGCGCACCCTCGGCTCTGATGTAGCAGAGCCGAGGCTGCACAAGGGTTCAAGCGCACCCTCGGCTCTGATGTAGGAGAGCCGAGGGTGCACTTGAACCCTTGTGCACCCTCAGCTCTGCTACATCAGAGCCGAGGGTGCGCTTGAACCCTTGTGCACACTCTGCTTCATCAAGCTAATAGAATGCATTGGCCAGCGCTGATTGGCCAATGTATTCTATTAGCCTGATGAAGTAGAGCTGAATGTGTGTGCTAAGCACACACATTCAGCTCTACTTCATCGGGCTAATAGAATGCATTGGCCAGCGCTGATTGGCCAGAGTACGGAACTCGACCAATCAGCGCTGGCTCTGCTGGAGGAGGCGGAGTCTAAGATCGCTCCACACCAGTCTCCATTCAGGTCCGACCTTAGACTCCGCCTCCTCCGGCAGAGCCAGCGCTGATTGGCCGAAGGCTGGCCAATGCATTCCTATGCGAATGCAGAGACTTAGCAGTGCTGAGTCAGTTTTGCTCAACTACACATCTGATGCACACTCGGCACTGCTACATCAGATGTAGCAATCTGATGTAGCAGAGCCGAGGGTGCACTAGAACCCCTGTGCAAACTCAGTTCACGCTAATAGAATGCATTGGCCAGCGCTGATTGGCCAATGCATTCTATTAGCCCGATGAAGTAGAGCTGAATGTGTGTGCTAAGCACACACATTCAGCACTGCTTCATCAAGCCAATACAATGCATTAGCCAGTGCTGATTGGCCAGAGTACGGAATTCGGCCAATCAGCGCTGGCTCTGCTGGAGGAGGCGGAGTCTAAGATCGCTCCACACCAGTCTCCATTCAGGTCCGACCTTAGACTCCGCCTCCTCCAGCAGAGCCAGCGCTGATTGGCCGAATTCCGTACTCTGGCCAATCAGCACTGGCTAATGCATTGTATTGGCTTGATGAAGCAGTGCTGAATGTGTGTGCTTAGCACACACATTCAGCTCTACTTCATCGGGCTAATAGAATGCATTGGCCAGCGCTGATTGGCCGAATTCCGTACTCTGGCCAATCAGCACTGGCTAATGCATTGTATTGGCTTGATGAAGCAGTGCTGAATGTGTGTGCTTAGCACACACATTCAGCTCTACTTCATCGGGCTAATAGAATGCATTGGCCAATCAGCGCTGGCCAATGCATTCTATTAGCGTGAACTGAGTTTGCACAGGGGTTCTAGTGCACCCTCGGCTCTGCTACATCAGATTGCTACATCTGATGTAGCAGTGCCGAGTGTGCATCAGATGTGTAGTTGAGCAAAACTGACTCAGCACTGCTAAGTCTGCATTCGCATAGGAATGCATTGGCCAGCCTTCGGCCAATCAGCGCTGGCTCTGCCGGAGGAGGCGGAGTCTAAGGTCGGACCTGAATGGAGACTGGTGTGGAGCGATCTTAGACTCCGCCTCCTCCAGCAGAGCCAGCGCTGATTGGCCGAATTCCGTACTCTGGCCAATCAGCACTGGCTAATGCATTGTATTGGCTTGATGAAGCAGTGCTGAATGTGTGTGCTTAGCACACACATTCAGCTCTACTTCATCGGGCTAATAGAATGCATTGGCCAGCGCTGATTGGCCGAATTCCGTACTCTGGCCAATCAGCACTGGCTAATGCATTGTATTGGCTTGATGAAGCAGTGCTGAATGTGTGTGCTTAGCACACACATTCAGCTCTACTTCATCGGGCTAATAGAATGCATTGGCCAATCAGCGCTGGCCAATGCATTCTATTAGCGTGAACTGAGTTTGCACAGGGGTTCTAGTGCACCCTCGGCTCTGCTACATCAGATTGCTACATCTGATGTAGCAGTGCCGAGTGTGCATCAGATGTGTAGTTGAGCAAAACTGACTCAGCACTGCTAAGTCTGCATTCGCATAGGAATGCATTGGCCAGCCTTCGGCCAATCAGCGCTGGCTCTGCCGGAGGAGGCGGAGTCTAAGGTCGGACCTGAATGGAGACTGGTGTGGAGCGATCTTAGACTCCGCCTCCTCCAGCAGAGCCAGCGCTGATTGGCCGAATTCCGTACTCTGGCCAATCAGCACTGGCTAATGCATTGTATTGGCTTGATGAAGCAGTGCTGAATGTGTGTGCTTAGCACACACATTCAGCTCTACTTCATCGGGCTAATAGAATGCATTGGCCAGCGCTGATTGGCCGAATTCCGTACTCTGGCCAATCAGCACTGGCTAATGCATTGTATTGGCTTGATGAAGCAGTGCTGAATGTGTGTGCTTAGCACACACATTCAGCTCTACTTCATCGGGCTAATAGAATGCATTGGCCAATCAGCGCTGGCCAATGCATTCTATTAGCGTGAACTGAGTTTGCACAGGGGTTCTAGTGCACCCTCGGCTCTGCTACATCAGATTGCTACATCTGATGTAGCAGTGCCGAGTGTGCATCAGATGTGTAGTTGAGCAAAACTGACTCAGCACTGCTAAGTCTGCATTCGCATAGGAATGCATTGGCCAGCCTTCGGCCAATCAGCGCTGGCTCTGCCGGAGGAGGCGGAGTCTAAGGTCGGACCTGAATGGAGACTGGTGTGGAGCGATCTTAGACTCCGCCTCCTCCAGCAGAGCCAGCGCTGATTGGCCGAATTCCGTACTCTGGCCAATCAGCACTGGCTAATGCATTGTATTGGCTTGATGAAGCAGTGCTGAATGTGTGTGCTTAGCACACACATTCAGCTCTACTTCATCGGGCTAATAGAATGCATTGGCCAGCGCTGATTGGCCGAATTCCGTACTCTGGCCAATCAGCACTGGCTAATGCATTGTATTGGCTTGATGAAGCAGTGCTGAATGTGTGTGCTTAGCACACACATTCAGCTCTACTTCATCGGGCTAATAGAATGCATTGGCCAATCAGCGCTGGCCAATGCATTCTATTAGCGTGAACTGAGTTTGCACAGGGGTTCTAGTGCACCCTCGGCTCTGCTACATCAGATTGCTACATCTGATGTAGCAGTGCCGAGTGTGCATCAGATGTGTAGTTGAGCAAAACTGACTCAGCACTGCTAAGTCTGCATTCGCATAGGAATGCATTGGCCAGCCTTCGGCCAATCAGCGCTGGCTCTGCCGGAGGAGGCGGAGTCTAAGGTCGGACCTGAATGGAGACTGGTGTGGAGCTATCTTAGACTCCGCCTCCTCCAGCAGAGCCAGCGCTGATTGGTCGAGTTCCGTACTCTGGCCAATCAGCACTGGCCAATGCATTTCTATGGGGAAAAGTTAGCTTGCGAAAATCGCAAACTGACAGGGATTTCCATTAAATAAAGTGACTTTTATGCCCCCAGACATGCTTCCCCTGCTGTCCCAGTGTCATTCCAGGGTGTTGGTATCATTTCCTGGGGTGTCATAGTGGACTTGGTGACCCTCCAGACACGAATTTGGGTTTCCCCCTTAACGAGTTTATGTTCCCCATAGACTATAATGGGGTTCGAAACCCATTCGAACACTCGAACAGTGAGCGGCTGTTCAAATCGAATTTCGAACCTCGAACATTTTAGTGTTCGCTCATCTCTATCAGTCACTGATCCAGCTGCCTCCCTTTTGCATAGACCTGGAATAAATTCCTAAATATTGTAGATAGTCATGGCCCTACCACCATGGGTGATGTAGAGAATTTGCTATAAATGGGGCACAGATGTGAGTCCACCTAGAGAATTACATCTATCTCAAAAAGGGGTCCCCCAACCAGCCATCTCACACATGCAGTAATGGAGATAATGATGCATGTTTGACTCCCTCTATTTACTTGAATTCTATGGGACTTACTGAAGCTATGGGGACCTGTCCTGATTCTTGGGGTCCCAGGGTTGGTATTGCATCCATGGGATATTTAAGAAGGGCTAAATACCTATGTAATAAAAAATGTCGCCAGGATTCTTAGTTAATATAGCTCTGCATATTGCATGAGTATGTGTCCACCTTTGTCAGGATTTCCAATTCGGCTGCTATTTCTTTTAGGTTATTGTGTCAACCTGAGAAGCTTCTGCATTTTCAGAAGTTTTCTTGGCTTGTCCAAGTAGCAGCTGAGGAGGCATATAAAATACCATTGATTCCTGATCCAGGGTACCTGCTGATTTAGTGCCCTAGTTTGGCTCTGAACCCAGATTGCATAAATTGGATTGTTTTTCTGACCTCATCTTGTTTCTGGGTATTTGATTACCTGCTGATTCCGACTTTGACATTACTGTTCCGAACCGAACCTTTGCTTTGTATTGGATATCCATTTTGCCTCCTGATTCTGCCTCTGAAGACATCTCCTGGCATGGATATTTATTCTCCTGTTTAAGATCTTCTCTGTATGTTAATGGTGGTTCTGGTTTTGTCTACAAATAGTGAAGCATCTTTTCAGTTTCCGGTGGTGATAACTTGGCCCAGCAAAGTCAGCAAAGTCTACCTGGCCTTGCGGCTGGCTGGTGAATGCATTAAGGGGTATGGGCGTATTTTACAATGCAGTAGTGGGTTTAAATAGCTTGTTCTACTGCTTTCTGTTAGCAGCCAGAATCTGCTTTTTCTAATATTTGCTCCTGGAACTAAACCATAACACCTTTAAATTCAATAAATAGCGTTAAAGCTCTAGCTGCATATACTAGAACCAAATAATGTCTATCATTTGATATTAGTCATCCACATTACTGAAATATTAATCCAATCTTCTTCAGCCCATCTTCTATATGATTACTTCAGTTGGTTTTTGTACACAACCTGCTCCTTTCATGACCTGATACTGCTTCTCTACCAGATTCAAATCAGGATTTTGAAATGGATTGTTTTATTATGGACATCGGTGCCATATATTGCTAGATTATGCCAGCAACGTCCATATCTACCACCATTATAATCAATGGCTGCAGTGGAGAAGCCTGAAGCTCCATGAATCTTGTTCTTGGACTTATTGAATAAGCTGTGTACACTAGCTGGAGTAGTTTTGGCAGATTGGCCTCTCTTGGGAAGCTTATGGGGTTATTCCCATCTCGGCAAATTACTACTGAGATAGGAATAACTGCTCCTAAATCCTAACCCTAAGGGTCTATCCACTTGGAGGAAAATGGTGAGGAATTTCAGCGCTGAAAAAAAAAGCCTCCCATTGTCTTCAATGGGTTCCTTTTTGTGCTGGCAGAAAAAGGAACCCATTGAAGTCAATGGGAGGCTTTTTTTCAGCACTGAAATTCCACACCAAATTCCTCACCATTTTCCTACGTGTGAATGGACCCTTAGGGTTGTACCTGCAGGAACATCCAAGCAGTGCTGCTTTAGGCTATGGCCCCAAGGGCCGGAAACGCAGCGTTACAGCACTGCGGGAATAACCGCGGCGTGAATGCATCGCGGTTCTTCACGCAGCGCTTTCAACAGAAAGTTCACAGAGTTTTCCTCTGCAGACTTTCTGTTACAATTATATCTATGGGGAAGCCGCCGCCGCCGTTACAGTAGATATAATTGACATGCTGCCATTTTCAAAACCGTGACGGTTTTGGAAATTGCAGCGTGTCCACGCTGCGATTTTTCTGCAAAGTGCGGATGGGATTTGCATGAATCCCATCCACTTTGCAAGTACTGTAAAACGCTGCGATTTTTCCCCGTGGCGTTTCCAGCCAGTGGAGCCCCGGCCTTACACTGTTTTCATCACTCCCAAGGAGGTAAACCTGAAATTACGGAAATAGCATAGAACATCTGAGACACACTGTTTCCATAGCTCCACAACTCTCCATTTGTAGATAATGGTCAGGGTTACCAACAGGCCTTATTTTTTTTTTTACCAGTGTTCATCTTGGGAGTGATTCTATTTATTAGTATTTTACAGTTCACAATACAATCTGCTAATGCTTCTGTAACATCTCTGCCTGTTTGGGCCTCTGCGCCACCCTCTGCTCGCATGCTGCGGTGCAGGAGGCGTGTGCAGTTTGATAATCTGCTTAAAGTTTTTAGTTGCATTGTGTGAACACGGCTCTAGTCCTTAATTGGATTTGCACCACACCCGTCTTCTGCCAAGGTTGCCTCTGTGTTATGGTCAGCAGGGTTTATTAAAAAAATAAACAAATAAACCCCTACGGAGCCCTCTGGGCCATTACTGCAACCAACCTGGTGTGAATACAGACTAACAGTTCCTGTCACTGCCAGCTAAATTAAATGACCAGGTGTGCTCTGTTGCAACTCACAGAGCTCTGTGCAGTAAAAGCAGCCGCACAAATAAACAAGCTGGCTAGCCTGAACTCCAGGACTAGCCAGAGACCAAAGTAAACCCTGTGTGCAGTTCCACCCAACCACCCAGGCAACTACTGCCAAGCCCACTCCCAGTCACCCTGTCTGGGAATTACTGCTAGCTGACCCTACAGAGTTTTACCATAAACACACGCATACAGGGCAGCATGCTGCCTGACAAACAGTGGCATTGCTATCTCAGGGGTCTTTTGCTAACTAGGGCAATGTTTACAGGCTGGAACCCAAACACACACAACACACATCAATACAGGTTTTTGCATGAGATCATAGAGCGCCGGGCGTCCAGACCAGCCCCCTTATATAGGCAAGGGGCGGTCACCAGCAAATAGCCCAGCTGCCCAATCCGAGCGTCCATTGGTTGATACACATGTCGATCAATCAGTCGACCACGCCCGGCTGTTGCAAGGCAGGTTAACCCTTGCAACCCTGGATTTTGCAGAGGAACAGACAGCGACGCCCATATCATGGCCGCAGTCTCTGCATAATCCTAACACTACCCCCCCCCCCCCCCCTCCACGGCGCAACGACGCCATGCGTCTCCGGGTCGGAGACGAAAATGGCGAGGAGTGAGCCAGACACGATCCCTTGGGGACAACTCCGTCCCTGACCTATGTCTGATGTCAGCTGTTGCTCTGCTCCTGGCCTTGGCCTGACTCATGGTAGAGTGCACAGGCCGTGGAGCCTTGCCATTTAAAAAAAAATTTGGCAAGTCAGGGGTGTATACAAGTCTAGTCCCTTTATTCTGCCCAGAAACTGTGCCAACACTCTGCTTAGTGTTAGGTTTTTCCCTGGCTTTCCCTTGCGGGCAAAAACCCTCCCTGGCACCTGATGGCATGGGACAAAAAGACTTTTTTGCAGATTTAAGCCTCCTGTTTCTGCGTTGAGGCGGCGTTGCCCTTGGCAACAGGTCAGTGGAGTAATTTTGAGACCTAGGTACTGGCAGAGTCTTAGTAGCATTTATAGCAAAGATCTCTGCAGACTGAGGGAGTAAGCCCTCCTGCTTTGAAGGCCTCACTGGAGGGACTGCTGATGGTATAGCCTCCATACACCTGCCCTTGCACTCAGAACTCCATTTATTAATCTCCCCTTGCCTCCAGTCTATGACTGGTGAGTGCCGGCGTAACCATGGGAGACCTAGCATTACTGCGTCAGTTAAGCCCTCCAAAATTTGGAAAGAGAGCTTCTCTGTATGCAGTGTTCTACTCTGCAGAAGCAACGGTGGCGTCTCAAATCGGATCTGCGGCCGAATTTGAGACCCATCTACCACCGTAACGTTAATGGGGGTCTTAAGAGCTCTCATGGGCACACCATTTTGCTGGGCGAATTTGGCTGACATGAAATTCCCCATGGCCCCAGAGTCTATCATTGCTCTAGTGTTTACCCAACCATTACCCAGCTTAAGGGCTACTGGGAAATGGACACGATTATGGGACTTTTGTGTACCAAGTAACCCACCTCCGATGGACACTTGGCTAGCTTTCTTTTCTAGTAGGGTCGAGCATTGAGGAGCAATATGCCCTGGCCTGTTGCAACGGAAACAAATTACCCCCTTAATTTTCCTACTCCTGCTGCCACCAGGAGTGGAAACACGGGAGGTGTCCATAGGTTCCGTGGACTCCACAACGGGCGAGGCAGAGGTAGATTTTATGACCCCCCTCTGTGACATAAGATTATGCTCGAGCCCCCGCTCCACTCTCCTATCAGACAACTGTGTATCCACACGAGTAGCTGAATTTATTAGGGCAGAGAGGGAGGTAGAAGGCTTTCGGCCTGCTAGTTCGTCCTTTATATTTGAGGACAAACCTTCCCAAAATATTGCCACCAGTACCTTGTCTGGCCAATCCAGCTCGGATGCCAAGGTTTGAAACTCGATAGCAAAGTCCGCTACCGAGCTCTGGCCTTGCTTTAAACGTAAGAGCTGCGAGGCAAAGGTGGACTGGGGCACTGGGCCATGAAACACCAGGCGTAGTGCTTCACACAGCGCGGCTAGTGTAGCCAAGTCCGCTGCGTCCCGTTCTTTTAACAGGGTGACCCAGGCCAATGCTCTCCCAGTGAGCAAAGAAATTACAAAAGCCACTTTAGATTTCTCATCTGGGAAGAGACTGGGACAAGCTTCAATGTATGTTTTACACTGGTGTATGAATCCCCGACATCCCTGCGGCTCACCCGCATACCGCTCCGGAGGCAGGAGAGGACACGGTGACGCTGCAGGGGCCGGCAGACTACCAACCAACTGAGCCATAGCCTGAACTAACCCTTGAGACAGGTCAGAAAAATTAATTGGGGCAGCTGGTGGAGATTGCTGCAAGTGTTGCTCCACTGCGCCCAGGCGTGTATTCAGGCTTTCAACAAGATTCACTAAATGCGTTTTTGAAGCCATATTGCGGCGGGGCTCTGGCTCTATGATACTGTTATGGTCAGCAGGGTTTATTAAAAAAATAAACAAATAAACCCCTACGGAGCCCTCTGGGCCATTACTGCAACCAACCTGGTGTGAATACAGACTAACAGTTCCTGTCACTGCCAGCTAAATTAAATGACCAGGTGTGCTCTGTTGCAACTCACAGAGCTCTGTGCAGTAAAAGCAGCCGCACAAATAAACAAGCTGGCTAGCCTGAACTCCAGGACTAGCCAGAGACCAAAGTAAACCCTGTGTGCAGTTCCACCCAACCACACAGGCAACTACTGCCAAGCCCACTCCCAGTCACCCTGTCTGGGAATTACTGCTAGCTGACCCTACAGAGTTTTACCATAAACACACGCATACAGGGCAGCATGCTGCCTGATAAACAGTGGCATTGCTATCTCTGGGGTCTTTTGCTAACTAGGGCAATGTTTACAGGCTGGAACCCAAACACACACAACACACATCAATACAGGTTTTTGCATGAGATCATAGAGCGCCGGGCGTCCAGACCAGCCCCCTTATATAGGCAAGGGGCGGTCACCAGCAAATAGCCCAGCTGCCCAATCCGAGCGTCCATTGGTTGATACACATGTCGATCAACCAGTCGACCACGCCCGGCTGTTGCAAGGCAGGTTAACCCTTGCAACCCTGGATTTTGCAGAGGAACAGACAGCGACGCCCATATCATGGCCGCAGTCTCTGCATAATCCTAACACTCTGTTCATTTAGTGTTTGATTTTGTCTTGCCTGTGATTGACAGCTTTCCTTCCTATCAGGTTCTGGGCGGGTTCTTCCTCCCCTATTTAGTCTTGGCTCACAGTCACACTGGTGCCGGTTATTGCCCTTGCTTTCTGGTATCTCTTGCTGTTATTTACTTGTATGCTAATCCTTGACCTCTGGCTTCCCTACTGACTATTCTCTTGACTCCGATTTGGCACTGCATCGCTCTCTTGTTACCGAACCCTGGCTACCTGACCTCCCTTTGTTGTTGTACATCTTGCCTGCATTTTGTGTTTCACGTATTCAGGGAGGGACTGTCTTCGTGGTTGTCGCCTATTACCTAGGATAGGGTCTGGCAATAGGAAGGGCAAGCGGGGGGCTTCAGTTTAGGGCTCACTGTCCCTTGTGCCCCTCCCTCCAGGGTTCACCAGCAGCTTCTGGGGAATTATCACCTGGCTATTCCCTAACAGCTTCCCTTCCTCTACCTGAGCTATGGGCATATGTTACCTAAAAATGTTATTGATTGTTTTAGTTTTTCCAATTGTCCCGTAAAAATTTGATCCTAAATGATGTTATCCAGCTGCAGGGGACAGCAAATCTTCGGCTCTTCAGCTGCTGTGCAACTGCAACTCCCAACATGCTCCATTTACTTCCATGGGAGTTCCAAGAAAAGAAAAGCCGGTAGGCATGCTGGGAGTTGTAGTCTTACAACAGCTGGAGTGCTGAAGGTTGCCTACGCCTGCGCTAGAGCTTTTGCAACCATTTGTAGATTGATATGTTATAAAAATGAATTTCCTCAATTGTTTTATAATTTCCTTTGAGACATAGAATTTTCTAGACACATTCTATTGTTTACAATGGTCCATTTTATTACATTATGTTCAATATATCAATATCAGGTAATAATTGGAATGGCTAAAGATACTTTTCCAGTACTGTAGGCAGCTTAGTACCTAGTGTACGGCATATTTTCTCATGGAATGTTGGATTAAATTTACTAGATCACTACATAAACATTTCTAGAACTGTGGACAGATTGGGATGATGCAAATTATTTTATTCTTTAGAATATTCTTGACATACCTGCAGAGAGAAGGAGTAGTCCATTAGTAGTCAATAATAAAGCCAAGTTCTGACTATATTCTATTGAAAGTATTTTTGGGGTCTATAAAAGCTAAACACAATTGATCATTTTATAGAATATTGAATGTATTTTATATATGATTAACACTTACTAAATCATTTAAAGTAACTTAAGTTTATTAGGTTTCTGGATAATTGAAAGGATTTTCTTTTGTGCTTTTGTGAATATACCTCATTTTCTATTCTTTGCTTTTCTCCACTTTCCTAATGACAATCCATGGGCAGAACACACAGCATCTTCCCAGTAAGACATACATTTTTCCCACAGATTATTGCTATGCTCTAACAGTGTCTGAAATATTATATATTTTGGCATTTATTAACATGGACTAATACTCCCCCCTTCTGGATAGATAAGTCATTGGGAATATATTGTATTTTATGCTTTATTAGGAAGAAATATATTAAAACTAAGCAAAGCTAGAACAATTGTGTAGAAGCAGAAATAATAAAATAATTTTTCATTAAAACACCCCTGACTTACTGATATTTATATTTTTTCACATAAATAAAAACATTCAAAAAAATCTGAAAAAAATATCCTCCTTAGTATTCTCTTTCTTATGTCTTGCATTGCAATGAATACTGTGATTTTTTTTTTTTTAAAAGGTGTCCCCAGAGATCAGCCAGCTCTTCAGCTAAGCTATTTATCATTAAACTCAGAAAAACCTGTCCCTGACTGTAAGATCTTATTCTCACCTCCAGATTTAGGTCATTATTTCACATCAACATTTGTAAGCCAGAACCAGGAGTAGGTCCAAAACACAGAAAAATATCTCCATTATAGTTTTTTCTGTTTATGCTCAACTCCTAGTTTGAGCGTATGAATATTAATGCATAATAATGACCAAAATACTGCCGTGTGAAAGAGGCCTAAGGCAACTGGCTGCAACAACAGTCCTACTTATATAAAAGCATGAAGATGGTAACACCTGAGTCATCCCTAAGATCTTATTCACACAACCGAGTTTCTATATAATATTAAATAATATGTAGACCCTATACAATATAGTGCCCTTCACATGATATAATGTCCTGCTTGTGGTCTTCATATAGTATGATGTTATGTAATTTATACCCCTTATACAGTATAATGCTCTATTTTATGCCCCCATACAATATAATGTCTTCTTATGCCCAAGACATATTATAATGCCTACAGTTCCCACAAATTATAATGCCCCCAACTCTGCCACAAGCAACATAATGCCCCTGCTCCCAAACACTATAATACCCTTAGTCCCCCCATGTGTCCTGGGGAATGAGCAGTGAGTATGCTTCTCATTACTCACCTTCCTTAGAACTCCTTATTCTGTCCCTGCTCCTGGCACCTGTACACATCATGTAACCATAATGGTGCAGAGAAGGAGTGGTCAGTACTAAGAGCAGTAAATACTAAGCAGCAGACTCTCTACTCACTCCCCAAGGGGCAGTATTAACTGCGAAACCAGAGATAAACATAAAAAAACATTACTCACCTCTCTCTATGGGCCCTGGGGGGCCCAGCAGTGGCAGCTCCGCTCTTCTGTATATAGGTCCCCTAGATAACATTTGTGTTAGGGCACCACAGCAGTCAATCACAGTCCTTATCCTGTGATGTGCCGTATGTGAAGAAGTGACCACTGAGGTCTGTAATTGGCTGCAGTAGTCACCTGGCATGAACAGCTGGGGGACGTGTAAACAGAAGATCGGAGCAGGCACCACTTGAGACAGAGGACCAGGGAGAGGTGAGTAAAAAAAATTTAAAACACTTTTATGGGCCCCTCAACAGCAAAATAAAGTGGAACAACCCCTTCAAGGTATGTACCTAATAAAGGAAAATAAGTTTTCAATTCCAGCCTCTGAGGGGCTCTGCTGCTTCCATCGTTTTAGGTCTATGTATATGAAATACCAGGCAAGAAACAACATATCATTGTGTAGGACTCTACACATTATAGTGGTATAGATTGTCTGTTTTAGATATTATCTGCCAACTTATAATATGATTAATTACACTACCAGAATGCTCAGATTTTATTAGAGGATCTACCAGTTAACCTTGCCCTTAGTATAAGGGGTAATCCATAGAGTCAAATTACTATGGGCTTCCATAGAGATACATGAATCCTCAGGGATGTAGCTAATGGGCATCAGAGGCAGCAGTGAGTACCTGGCCCTAGACTCTGAGGGGGCCCCAAATGTCCCTTTGTAATATAAAATATGACAATATTCTAAATAGGACAGGGTAAATAGGGACCTCATTATGGATTTTTGCACTGGAGCAAAGGGGCTTCAAGTTCCACCTGGCATTGATGTACCTTGAATGTCTGGATCCTTTATGCAAAATATGAAACTTGGCCCCACTTAGCATGAGCTACTCATAATATTGGTGTCTTCTTATACTGTAGAGAGGGCTTTGTTTCCTCTGAAGCTTCATGGTTCAGTAGCAATTGCTATTTCTGCATCACCTATAGCTAGAGCTATACAGAGGGAGTAAAGAGGTCTTCCTTCTGGGGTAGACTATGTCCTCTACGGTAGTATACAGGGACTGCACGGCTCTGTACTAAGGAGCTATACAGCCTCGGTACACAGGCCTCTAGTATGTACATGAGCCCATACTGAGCCTCTGACTATCTGTCTAAAGCTCTTTTATTTAGTGAAAGTTCTCTCAATCCTTTCAGTGGAAAATCCCATTGTTGATAGATTCGCGTGGTACAACCCTTTACAAACTAAAAAAGTTTGTCCACGTCCTCTTCAAACAAGCACATAGCTCTTCTATTTCTGCCTTCCGCCTCTAAATATACTTTCACTCACTGTTGAGATATATAAAGTGTATTGTGTGCTGTCTACAAAGTGATGTGGTTCATGTACAAAGTTTGTCCAGGTTCCAATCACGGCTATGTGCACCATATCATTCAAGAACCTTTCTTTTCATAGAAATAGTGTCCCTTAGCGCAACATCCTTTAATTTAAGTTCTTCCCTCCTATGTGGCAAGATATCAAAGTTCTGCCATTTCTAAATATACCACTAAAGCTGCAACGCTGTCATTGAAGTGTATACCTTTTTTTTCTTTTTCATAGAAAGCACATTCCTAAACCCGGTCAAGAATAAGCAACATAAAATGGACACATTTTCGCCTCTTTTTCAATACTTTTAACCTCAGATAGACCAGGATTAGGAATTGTTCTTACATTGTTCATAAGTGGCCTTGTTTTTAAGAAAACATACATTTTATAATTGATTTTTAATTGAAAAAAAATCCATTGTAATTTATTAAAGGGAATTTTCCCAGTCACAAGGGGTCCGACTAAGCAATCATGAGAGGGCCATGAGTGTCTTATGGGAATGAAGAAGTAGTGCACAAGCTCAGCCAATGCTCCATCCCTTTCAATGGATCTGATGTAATGGTGATATCCATCAGTCCCATAGAAGTGAATGGAATGGTAACCATGTGTGCAGGCACTACCACCCCATATACATGGGACACCTACAGACTCCTGTTCAAGGGGTCTCAGTAAGTGGATTTCTAGCGAAAAGCCATCTACTCTGGATAGGGGCTTAATGTTTCTAGTTTTCTAGAGGGAGAACCCCTTTAAAGCTGAGCTCTGCCATGGTTGGGATTAAGGAAAGCTCAGACAATGCAGGCCTCTTTACATTGGTCACATGACATGTCGGGTCCAATACATGTGGAGCTGTGCAGATACATTTGCCCACTATACAAACCTGTGTGTCATACAATGCACAAGATGGAAGTAGGGGCATTAGGCCATATAAACTTGTGTTTACATGCAGCCACAGAGAGCCAGGAAGGGGTCTATGCATAATAAAGTAAGGCAAATTTTTAACAAAAATAATTTACAAAATCGTACTTTTACTAACATGATCACTTATGTCTAAAATTCTCTTTAAAAGGAACTTTTCAGATCATTTTTGACCCTAGCGACCACTACATCATGTTATGCACTTTCCAATCATGTCCCTCAGTCAAACCCAACATTATAAGCTTTATGTGTAAAGCACCAAAATATTCTGCAGCACTTTACAAATCAAGATAGGGATGACATTTAAAGGGTTACTCAGATCTCGCATGGGAATAAAAGCTCTCAAGTCCTGCCCCGGTGGGAAGGATTTATGGGAACAGATGTACAGTACTGTTCTATGCTGTTCCCATAACTCCCATAGAGGTGAATGGAACCTATGAGAATCATGCAGCTCAGCTGTGTTACACTGTTTCCATAGCTCCCATTTTCCTCTATGGGAATTATGGTAATAGCATAGAACAGCACTGCTCGTCTGTTCCTATATGTCCTACCCTAGGAGCTGTTGTTCACATCTCATTATACTATAAATTTATTGAGCTGGGCATAACCCTTTAAGAGAATCTATTAGCTCTGTTGTGATGTCTGTTCTGATCAATAATTATATCCCCTATGGAATCTATACGTGCCATTCCAATGTTATTCTTTCTGCAAAATCTAAGAAAAGTGTTGTGAGGGATACAAGCAGTTACTAAATCAGTCATTTCAGGCTGTCAGATCCCGTTCACGAAAAACATATATAACACTGCAAGTGTGAAAATCTTGAATGTGGATCCATATTCCTCTTATATATAATATTATCTTTATTTACATAGAACCCAAAAACCTCTTTAGAGAAGTCGAATAAATTTGGCACCAAGTACTTGTGATGAATAGACCACGTTGGTAGAATAGATAAAAACATCACCTCGCTGTCATGTCTCTAGGCCTCCAACATAGTCACAGTGTTATCAGA
Organism: Leptodactylus fuscus; assembly: GCF_031893055.1. NCBI lineage: Eukaryota > Metazoa > Chordata > Amphibia > Anura > Leptodactylidae > Leptodactylus > Leptodactylus fuscus. The sequence continues at coordinate 62,947,051 of NC_134265.1, forward strand.
GTGTCATGATGGCTGTGTATAGTCAACACATACATAGTGTCTTTATGTGAGAATATTACATGTGTATTTAATGCATCCCATAGAGACATTGAAGGAAAAGTCAGCGACTGTGTCATTTGGTATCACATAGATAGCTTTTCAATGGCTAATCCTCAAGCTTTTGTTAAGTCGAGCCTTCCCCTGGGACGTGACTTTTACTAGGCATGATAGCCTTGAGAGTGGACTTGCATTTGATGTATTTCCACATGGATAACAGCATTACATGACTTCTAAGCGCTCTCACATTAGCTATTAATTGACAGCTCAGATCTGGCAGACTCATGGGAAGATGAAAAATGTGTGAAGTTCGGGGTAGGTTAAAGTACAAAATGTCACTTGTCACTCATTAAATTCCCTTATGGCACAAAGCTCGGCCTTCTACACCTGCAATGTTTTTTCCATGAACTTTTTTTACTCATAAATTTAATTTTATTTCATTAGCAGAGAGAGAAGATGTATTCTACTTATTGTAGTCACTGCAAGCCAAGCATCATAAATATACCGCATATAGTGGTATTCTATCCATTTTCATACAATCACTTGTATAATAAGAATAAGAATAATAATTACAATTTTTTATTATTATATTATTATTATTATTATTATTATTATTATTATTATTATTATTATTATTATTATGTTGTTGTTGTTGTGGTGGTGGTGGGCTAAGACTATCTTTGGTGTGATATTCACCATAATTATTTGACATTATTTTTATTATTATATGGCATATAGGTTTTTTTGCATTTTCTTTGCTTTTAAATATTGTAACGTCTCTGCCTGTTCGAGTCTTTGTGCCACCCTCCGCTCACATGCTGAAGTGCAGGAGGCGATTTCAGTTTGATTCCTTGCTTGATGTTTTTCATTGCACTGTGTGAACACTGCTCTATCTGTCTCTGTAGTTGAGTTTCCACCACTCCCATCTCCTGCACATTGTTCCCTATGTCCATCAAATGGTTAATTTTAGTCTTGCCTGTGTGATTGACAGCCTGTCTTCCAATCAAGCCAGGGCGGGTCTTGGGCTTTCTATATACAGGAGATCGGCCCTCACTGACGTGCTGGCTATTGTGACTCTGACCTTAAACTTTGTCTCTGCTAAGCTTCTATTTCTGCTGCTATTGTATTACTGACCTTAGACCTCTGGCTTACCCTTTGACTATTCTCTTGGATTACGATTGTGTGCTGTATTGCTCGACTGTTACTGGACCCTTGGCTAGCAGACCTCCCCTTGTTGTTGTTAGTGTTGTCTGCATTTATTGTGTGTCACATATATAGGAAGGGCTTTGTCGACCATTTGTCACATATTCGTTAGGATAGGACCGGCAAGTAGGAAGGGACAGTGGGGGGTTTCAGTTTAGGGCTCACTGTCTATTGCGCCCCTCTCCCAAAGATTCACCAGCAGCTACTGGGGAATTGCCACTCTAGCAATTCCCTTACAAATATGTTCATTATTATTAATGTGGGTCTTAAAAGTACAAAAGAGTTCACAGCATGTTAATAACCTATTATGGTAAATATCACACATATACACATACATTAGGAAAAGATTCTGTCACGGAGCAAAGGTATACGTCCTTCCTCCGGAGGATATCTTGAATCAACAGGGACGCAAGAGGTCGGGAGACAACAGCAATTTATTGTAATCCACAAAGTTAGTAGCCGGCGGCGGTCACATCAATCGTAGTAACAATAAGTCCACAGAAGTCACAATCCAATGATAGCTTTGGTTCCTTGGTCCTGTAACTAAATCCTGGCTCTCTGCAGAGCTGTGCACAGGCCGGCTAACACATACTAACTGCTGCTACAACTATATACTAAAACTGTTACACCTATATCTGTGGGTGGGAAGGGCTGAGTCACAGATCCTTCCCCCCTCTCCTATACCAAGGAGAGCAGACTCCCTGTCTACTATGGACAATGCACCATCCAACATCTTCTTGGAGACACTGATCAGATTATCTCCACCCATTGTCCTCACTAGTTAGAGGTATTTGCATACAATGTGCTAACACACTAGACCCCAATCAGCCAACTACACATTGATGTATACAACAGGTTAGAGAATACATTCCACACCAAATATATATTACACATTGCCTATAGTATAGACTCTAACCATCCCGTGACAACCCCTCCCCCTCTCAAAACATGTGCATGACACAATTGGCCTACACAGGTAAATTGGGGAATGCACATCAGTCTCTATAGCTCATATGTCCTCCTGCCGGGATAACCCATCTGCGTTCTGGTGTTGGTTCCCTCGGCGGTACAGAATGGTAAAGTTGTAGGGTTGAAGGGCTGGCATCTGGCAGAAAATCCGGTGGATCCATGTTGGCGTCTCTCTGAGCTTGGCTTCGGGTCACTGCTCCGACAAAGTGGCACTGTAGATTTCCAACATCGTTGCCTAACAGAACATCGGCCGGCAGCCCGCTCATCACACCAATTGTGCATCGTTTTGGTCCACAACCATAGTCGAGTTCCACGGTAGCTTTAGGAATACGTTTCCGAGTACCTCCTGCCAACTCGATAGAAAGGCCAGGGCCCTCCTCTAGGGCCTCGGGTTGAACTACTCGGGGGTCCGCTACCGTTAGGAAAGCTCCCGAGTCCCGGAATCCAACAACTGTTCGGCCATCCAGTAGGACCTCCTGCAAGTGCTTCCGCTGAAGGTTTGCGGGATGTGTGGCGGAAGGCTGAATCCCATAGACCCCTGGAGGTGGAACAGATGGGTCATTCATGGAGTCATCTGGAAATGGGGCCAAACTTTCTGTCCTAGGGGTGGTTCCCAGGTAGTGAATAGGCCGGGATGCCACGGTGGCCCGTGCCCCCATGTTAACAGGGCAACTAGCTTGCAAATGTCCAGGCCCGCACCCAAAACATCTGCGCTCTAGCATTCTTCCAGTAGGTCGTTGTCTAGGGACAGGGTTGTTCATAGCTGGAGGCCGATGGGCTGGGGCAGGGGTAGAGGGGGAATTGTAATCCTGAGGCCGGACACGAAAGGTGGGTGGCTGGCTGGCTGAAGGTTGTCTGGCGAACTGTGGTAGTTTTCCGCTCCTCTGCAAACAACCTCTTCCACTGCGGCTTGATGGTCAGGCCCTCATCTGCAAGAGAAGCAGCTTGCTCAACTGTGGCTGGGTTCTGTTCCAGCACCCACTCACGGATCTCAGCGGGGCACTGGGAAAAGAACTGTTCCTTAAGTATGACTTGGAGGACCTTATCGACTGTGACAGCCTCCTCTCCTTCTAGCCAGCGCTTGCATGCTTGCTTCAACTTGTGGGCGAACATGTGGAAGGAGCTTCCCCCATTGTAAGACAAAGAGCGGAACTGAACTCGGTAGGTCTCTGGAGTGACTGCATAATACTTCTGCACCGCTCTTTTAATGGCCTCATAGTCCCGCTGATCACTAGGGTCCATGGCTCTGAGAGCTTCCGCAGCCCCATCTTGTAGGTGCCCCACCAGATACCGGACCCAATCCTTCTCTGGGACTTCCATCAGGCGGCACTGGTGTTCGAAGTCCTGAAAATATCCATCAACATCCCCAGCCGCTTCATCAAAGGTCTTGAAGTGTTTATGGGACACATATGGTGGTTCTCTCACTGTTGGGCTGGGGGTCGACGTTTGATTATAATTCCTCGTAGTTATCTCAGCCATTCGCATTTCATGCGCCATTCTTTCCTTTTCATGCACCATTCTCTGTTCCTCCTTCTCCGTTTCCTGAGCCCTCTGTAATGCTCTACTCCTTTGCTCTGCAGTTGCATCTAGCCCCAGCACTGCCAATTCCTCCTCATACAAAACAACCCATCTGCTCTTTTGGGTCTGTATCTGCCACTCCCGTATCTCTACTGTCTCCTGGGGGCAGCCCTCCTCATGTTCGCTTTGCAGGGTCATCTCCTCCAGTGCCTCGATCAGTTGCTCTTTCGTTCTTCCCTGGTAACTCAGGTTTAGTTCCTGGGCCCTTACTTGTAGACTTGCCATAGTCCAGTTCCTGTATTCTGAGGTTGTGGCTCCATTAATCGCTGGGCTGCTGTAGTCCATCTCGCTGTCCGCTGTTGATCCCACCGCTGCCAACCAGTTGTCACGGAGCAAAGGTATACGTCTTCCTCCGGGTGGTCTTTTGAATCAACACGGACGCAAGAGATCGGGAGACAACAGCAATTTATTGTAATCCACAAAGTTAGTAGCCGGCGGCGGTCACATCAACCGTAGTAACAATAAGTCCACAGAAGTCACAATCCAATGATAGCTTTGGTTCCTTGGTCCTGTAACTAAATCCTGGCTCTCTGCAGAGCTGTGCACAGGCCGGCTAACACATACTAACTGCTGCTACAACTATATACTAAAACTGTTACACCTATATCTGTGGGTGGGAAGGGCTGAGTCACAGATCCTTCCCCCCTCTCCTATACCAAGGAGAGCAGACTCCCTGTCTACTATGGACAATGCACCATCCAACATCTTCTTGGAGACACTGATCAGATTATCTCCACCCATTGTCCTCACTAGTTAGAGGTATTTGCATACAATGTGCTAACACACTAGACCCCAATCAGCCAACTACACATTGATGTATACAACAGGTTAGAGAATACATTCCACACCAAATATATATTACACATTGCCTATAGTATAGACTCTAACCATCCCGTGACAACCCCTCCCCCTCTCAAAACATGTGCATGACACAATTGGCCTACACAGGTAAATTGGGGAATGAACATCAGTCTCTATAGCTCATATGTCCTCCTGCCGGGATAACCCATCTGCGTTCTGGTGTTGGTTCCCTCGGCGGTACAGAATGGTAAAGTTGTAGGGTTGAAGGGCTGGCATCTGGCAGAAAATCCGGTGGATCCATGTTGGCGTCTCTCTGAGCTTGGCTTCGGGTCACTGCTCCGACAAAGTGGCACTGTAGATTTCCAACATCGTTGCCTAACAGAACATCGGCCGGCAGCCCGCTCATCACACCAATTGTGCATCGTTTTGGTCCACAACCATAGTCGAGTTCCACGGTAGCTTTAGGAATACGTTTCCGAGTACCTCCTGCCAACTCGATAGAAAGGCCAGGGCCCTCCTCTAGGGCCTCGGGTTGAACTACTCGGGGGTCCGCTACCGTTAGGAAAGCTCCCGAGTCCCGGAATCCAACAACTGTTCGGCCATCCAGTAGGACCTCCTGCAAGTGCTTCCGCTGAAGGTTTGCGGGATGTGTGGCGGAAGGCTGAATCCCATAGACCCCTGGAGGTGGAACAGATGGGTCATTCATGGAGTCATCTGGAAATGGGGCCAAACTTTCTGTCCTAGGGGTGGTTCCCAGGTAGTGAATAGGCCGGGATGCCACGGTGGCCCGTGCCCCCATGTTAACAGGGCAACTAGCTTGCAAATGTCCAGGCCCGCACCCAAAACATCTGCGCTCTAGCATTCTTCCAGTAGGTCGTTGTCTAGGGACAGGGTTGTTCATAGCTGGAGGCCGATGGGCTGGGGCAGGGGTAGAGGGGGAATTGTAATCCTGAGGCCGGACACGAAAGGTGGGTGGCTGGCTGAAGGTTGTCTGGCGAACTGTGGTAGTTTTCCGCTCCTCTGCAAACAACCTCTTCCACTGCGGCTTGATGGTCAGGCCCTCATCTGCAAGAGAAGCAGCTTGCTCAACTGTGGCTGGGTTCTGTTCCAGCACCCACTCACGGATCTCAGCGGGGCACTGGGAAAAGAACTGTTCCTTAAGTATGACTTGGAGGACCTTATCGACTGTGACAGCCTCCTCTCCTTCTAGCCAGCGCTTGCATGCTTGCTTCAACTTGTGGGCGAACATGTGGAAGGAGCTTCCCCCATTGTAAGACAAAGAGCGGAACTGAACTCGGTAGGTCTCTGGAGTGACTGCATAATACTTCTGCACCGCTCTTTTAATGGCCTCATAGTCCCGCTGATCACTAGGGTCCATGGCTCTGAGAGCTTCCGCAGCCCCATCTTGTAGGTGCCCCACCAGATACCGGACCCAATCCTTCTCTGGGACTTCCATCAGGCGGCACTGGTGTTCGAAGTCCTGAAAATATCCATCAACATCCCCAGCCGCTTCATCAAAGGTCTTGAAGTGTTTATGGGACACATATGGTGGTTCTCTCACTGTTGGGCTGGGGGTCGACGTTTGATTATAATTCCTCGTAGTTATCTCAGCCATTCGCATTTCATGCGCCATTCTTTCCTTTTCATGCACCATTCTCTGTTCCTCCTTCTCCGTTTCCTGAGCCCTCTGTAATGCTCTACTCCTTTGCTCTGCAGTTGCATCTAGCCCCAGCACTGCCAATTCCTCCTCATACAAAACAACCCATCTGCTCTTTTGGGTCTGTATCTGCCACTCCCGTATCTCTACTGTCTCCTGGGGGCAGCCCTCCTCATGTTCGCTTTGCAGGGTCATCTCCTCCAGTGCCTCGATCAGTTGCTCTTTCGTTCTTCCCTGGTAACTCAGGTTTAGTTCCTGGGCCCTTACTTGTAGACTTGCCATAGTCCAGTTCCTGTATTCTGAGGTTGTGGCTCCATTAATCGCTGGGCTGCTGTAGTCCATCTCGCTGTCCGCTGTTGATCCCACCGCTGCCAACCAGTTGTCACGGAGCAAAGGTATACGTCTTCCTCCGGGTGGTCTTTTGAATCAACACGGACGCAAGAGGTCGGGAGACAACAGCAATTTATTGTAATCCACAAAGTTAGTAGCCGGCGGCGGTCACATCAACCGTAGTAACAATAAGTCCACAGAAGTCACAATCCAATGATAGCTTTGGTTCCTTGGTCCTGTAACTAAATCCTGGCTCTCTGCAGAGCTGTGCACAGGCCGGCTAACACATACTAACTGCTGCTACAACTATATACTAAAACTGTTACACCTATATCTGTGGGTGGGAAGGGCTGAGTCACAGATCCTTCCCCCCTCTCCTATACCAAGGAGAGCAGACTCCCTGTCTACTATGGACAATGCACCATCCAACATCTTCTTGGAGACACTGATCAGATTATCTCCACCCATTGTCCTCACTAGTTAGAGGTATTTGCATACAATGTGCTAACACACTAGACCCCAATCAGCCAACTACACATTGATGTATACAACAGGTTAGAGAATACATTCCACACCAAATATATATTACACATTGCCTATAGTATAGACTCTAACCATCCCGTGACAGATTCCAACATACATGGTTAACACAGTCAATGACGAATGTTATAAAGTGACATCCATCACCCAAAGTATGTTGCACAATACATGTTTTCACTAGATAGTGTTGAACTTAATAGATAGTGTGTTATGCTATTCCATGCTCCATCCCCAAGGATACACAGGAGGTAACATGTGTGGCAGGTACTTTACCAGTATGCAGTGGACATTACAAAACATGAAGTGAACACAGATTTGCTCCCAAATTCCTGCAAGCCTTAAGTGAATAGATTACATTGTAACCCCTTTAAAAAAAAATAAATCCAAAACTTAAAAAAAAAAAATCTTGCTGTCGCCATATTCTGACACCCATAGCTTTTTCTATTTCACATATGGAGGATTCTTTGTGTGGCCAGGTGTACTTCTTTTTTTACATCATTTGGGGGAAGGCAAAACAGTGGAAAAAACAGCAGTTTGGTACTTTTGATTTTTTTTTCCTGCTATGGCATTCATCACATGAGAAAAATATTTTTATACATTTGTAGACTGAGCATTTTTGGACATAGCGATATCTGTGTATGTATTTCATTTTACTTTTATTGATACTTATTTTTATATGAGTTCTAGGGAAAAGGGGTGTTTTGAATTTTTATTTCTTTTTTATATTTTAACTTCCTTGACTTCTCATCACTAAAGTAATGCAGTGCATTGTAAAATTCCTATACTTTGATTACAGGCTGCCAAGTGCAGCCTGTAATAGGAGTCAATAGAAGACAAGCCTGGGAGCCTTACCCTTGGTTCACATCTGCATTTGGTAATCCATTCGGGGAGTCCGCATTGGGTCCGTATATATATATATATATATATATATATATATATATATATATATATATATTTATATGTATATATTTTTTATTTTGCTTGACTTGCATATAAGCCGAGGGGGCTTTTTCAGCACAAAAACTGTGCTGAAAAACTCGGCTTATACTCGAGTATATATGGTAGATTGTGAAGTACTTACCTGTCCACATGTTCCCTGCGGAGATCTCATGGCAAGCACATAGATCCATTATAGGCTATGGGGGATCCGTGTGCTTTCACTGTACAACACTTGCAAATGCATTCGGTAGACCGTTCGGGGGGTCCCCATACGAACTCACCCGAACGGATTACCGATGCAGATGTGAACGAGGCCTTAAATAGAGAGAGACCTGGTGGCTATGGCAACCACTCAGCTCCTCCAGAATAGTATGACAGATGTCAGGAATGGGCTAATAAAAAGTAACACAGGAATGGAAATACAAAGAGTTAAAATTTATTCCTACCTGATAAATCAGCTGATATAAAAACAATTAAAAACTACAGCCAGATGGAGGATGGCGGTCATAGAGATGAAATAGGAAGAGGTGCATATGGTGCTGTCAATAACAAATATATATTGTAAGCCGATAGCCGGTCAGATAATGGAGTGGGTGTACATCTCGCCCAGACTACTCAGGTGGGCGAGATGAGAAAAGTCCAGGAATGATTTGTGCTCAGCAGACAACTTTTGTTTGCTGAGCATTTTGTTAAATGCTCAGTATTGGGCTGGATTTTTAGGAATGGCAGGTAGGTTGGTAGTGGGACCTATCATTCAACCCCCCTCCAGTCCACACTTTGTGGTTGTTCCTGCAGCAACTCAGCTGCTGAGAGTTCTCCTCATCAGTGAGGATATAAGAGGTCACTCCAGCAGCAAAACTTTGGTCAGAGCTTGGCTGGAGAGCCAGCAGGAAGGTTGCACTATTGGAGCTATGTCTTGTATGATTCAGCTTGTTATTGATTCTGGTATTATAGGTGAGGTAACCTAGTCTATGCTCAGTTAGAGCCTAGCCAGGCAGGTATTTATTTTTGCATTGTTTTTTTCTTTTGTTGCTGCACTGTTTTTGGAGTGAAAATAAAACTCTACCTTTTTTTGGACTAATAATCTGGAATTGTCTATGCCACCCCACCTAGAAACCCTAGACCCTGACTATATATATATATATATATATATATATATATATATATATATATATATATACCAGTTACTATAATACTACAGAACAATCTAATAAAGAGAGCTATCCGCATAAAGTTTTCATAGAAATATAGATAGATATAACCTATATTTAACAATACCATATAGTGCTCACTTGGCGGTACTGTCTAAATTATTCTATGAAAGGTGCATTCTTTAATGCCGCGATTTGGACACTATCTGTGGGATCAGGGATGAAAACTCTGGGTGCACAGGTCATTGGGATTGGTGATGCTTCATTTGGTACTGACAAGTACAATGCCTTTGGCACCTACATATCACTAGTGTGAAAATTACTTTTTTTTTTTTTTTTTTTTACAAAGAGTCGTAACTCAAATACCAAAAACCATATAAGGAAATGTTTTCTAACAGAATATCTTTGGAAAGACTGATTTCTTCAATAACAGTGAATTGCACAGTTCTTTCCTTGTATATCCATTTCAAGCCACAATGTTAGAGCTATTTTAATGTATTCACACCTTCCCACAACATCCATACAGATCTTCACATGTAGCGATGTTTAGTCATGCAGCTTCTGGTTTAACACTGATAAATTTATCTTTATTTGCTGAGAGACAAAAAAGAAGCCGCAATCTAGACTTCCTACCTGTAGGGCACACAAACAGCTGGCTCCTCACATTGTTAGCTTCCATACATTAAAACTGCTGCCGAGTGTCACAAGTCTTATATCAGATGATTCAATCACATGACATAACACCCCATTGGATGCTTCAATTCGATACACGTGAGTGGCTTTAATTTAGGAATGTTTTGTGAAATATTCTATGGATATTAATGTCTGCCATGAAATAAACTGTGGTTGACACTGTTATCCATATGTTGGCCAGGTCCCTCTAGTCATATAGAATATTAAGAAAGTGTATAAACAGAAGAGTCTAAACTTACTTTAGCTCAAATTGGGTGAAAGAAGACCTTTCATTTCATCCTGCTCATACGGTTTTACCGCTAGAAAGCCAACAGTGCGCTGAATTCCTGACAGTTCTTGTCCATAGACTTGTACTGGGGGGTGTTCCTCACAGATTAGTGTCATTGCTGGGTGGTAAGGAAGCCCCCTTTGACAGTACGGAGCTATGGATGAGTACGGGCAGAGGGTCGTTCCTCACAGCCCAGTTAGACTGTCAGGAACGTCCTTCTGACGGTGGGCAGAGATAAGTACCGAATCTAACAGCACCGATATCTCCAGCCTGGGAGCACATAACGGGAAAGACGACAGTGTGCTGTCCCTTTTCTTCTCAAGATGCTGCAGCCTTCTTAAAGGGGTTGTCCCATCACAAGGATCCTATCTATACTGCTTGTTAAAGTGGATTTAAGACTTTTCCTAAATACACTGCTTCAGCAAAACTGCTTTGTTTGTCCACTATCTTACTGTATTCAATTCATTGTTGACACAGCCCTTGACTTATCTGCTTAAAAGTCAAGTGATGTATCTGCTGCTATCAGGGGGGAGGGAGGAGGGGCTAAGTGCACGGGAGCGAGCCTGTGTTTCTAGCTATTCCTGTGTCTACACCACATAACCTAGCTTCCTGATCTCAGATAGGGGGGAGGAGCTGCTTTCATTTCTGAACGTCTTCTGTTCTCCCAGTTATCAGGCTAGCTAATTCAATTGTGTTCATTATGACAGAGACAGGGAGTCTCTGTATGTAACACAGAATGGAGTTGCTCCTGCCTGTACTTCATAGTCCAATATTGTGCATATAGCGTTTAAGGACCTTTGATGACATCACAGGCCCTTCAGCCGCCCCATAGGATCACGCTATGTGGTGGGTGGAGCTACACGCTAATTTGGGGCCGGAGCTAAATGGCAGGTTGCATGTGAAACCCCGCCCACCAAATGATACAAGAAACCAGGAAGAAAGAAGATTTTACAGCAGTGAAGACTGGTGAGTGTGCGACGTGGGAATACCCCTTTAAATTCTGGGTATAGTATGATGCAATCGATGTGCACTACACCCACTGCCGCCTGAAGTGCAATGAGCGGCTGTACGCATGCGCCGATAATGACTGTGAGAATACAGGGCCTGGTAAGAGTATGGCATATATGCATGGCCTTCTCATTCCCCCATCAGAAGCACAAGGTTTATGAAGGAGGCATGAGCAGCTTGTAGTTACGTAGACATCCTTTCTGCTCCAGGCTGCTTGTTTTCATAGGTTTTTATTAAGATTACTTTACAATGGAGGATCAAATTTAGAAAATAAATCCATTATATTCAGCTCTTCAGACAACAAAGTATAATAGGTGAAGGGCCTTCCTTTACCTCTTTTGAACTTCCTTGAAGCATCCAGCGCTCTCCTGGTGAGAGTCCAGTGGTCCTACTGAGGCCTGTGATTGAATCTCAGCAGTGACAGGGCACGTCAAGCATCTTGATGCTCGATGCCCATGTGATGCTTGTGGGACAGTCACAGGCCTCAGTGGTGACCCCGGGATGATGACATCACAAAACAGCACTAGAAGTTACCAGATGCCTCAAGGAGGCCCACAAGAGGTAACAGAAGGTGAGTATGAATTTTTAATTTTTTTTTAAACATTTTCCCAGAGAACTTTCACTTTGATATACCATATATACTCGAGTATAAGCCGACCCGAATATAAGCCGAGGCCCCTAATTTTACCACAAAAAACTGGGAAAACTTATTGATTCGAGTATAAGCCTAGGGGAGAAATGCAGCAGCTACTGGAAAATTTCAAAAATGAAAATGGTCGGAGTTTTTGGGTGCAGTAGTTGCTGGGTACTGGGAAAGGGTAGGGGGTGTTTTGGTTGTCTGTCTGCCCCTTCCCTGAGCTTGAGGACTGTTTCTTTTTTTCCCCCACTTGGAACTCAGCCTGGCTGAATATAGGGTATCTGCAGTGCTCCTATTAACCCCTTTCTGCCAGAAGAGGAGCACTGCAGATAACCTATATTCAGTAGACCGGGCACTTTCAGACACAGGATACCTAATGTGTTTGTGTTTCACATTAATTCTCTACTTTTGTATCTATTCTAGGGAAAGGAGTTATTTACAACTTTAATTTTTTTTATTTTTTTTAAAGCTTCTTTTTTTTTTTCCCACTATTTTATGGGAGATTCTATACATTGATATTGTGGCTGGTCATAGACCCCCCATCCCCCCCTAAAAAAAAAAAACTATTTTTTTTTTGCTGACTCGAGTATAAACCGAGGGGGGCTTTTTCAGCACAAAAACTGTGCTGAAAAATTCGGCTCATACTCGAGTATATACAAGTAATTTTGTCTGTTTACCTTAGAAAGCTATAAATTAGATTGATAGGTTTCTAGTACCCCTGCGAGTGTTCTACCATTTTAAGGTATGGTTTATAACAAACTTGCTCAACCCAAAACAATTCAGGGACCCGAGCCACCCTAACCTGAAACTAAACAAATCCTGAGGGGTTCGCCCACCTCTAATTTGCTCTTGGAACGATAATAAAACACATGGCATCTTAGTCACATGAAAAAAATTAGAGGGCATAACCAAGCCCTGTTACATATTCCGAGCATACATTCTGTGCTGTGGTTCATACTTCCAGGATCCCTATGATTATTTGAACTTTAATCTTAGTCATGGCACAGCAGCTTGTATATGGATTTGCTTGAATGTTCAGAAGGAGGCATTAAAAGGGTTGTCTGGGATAAATTTATATATCTTCTAAATTAGTGTACCAAAAGTCTATATTCACCTAGATCGCTGATCACGTGACCATACCAGCCACATTTTCTGGTCACGTTCCATTTCTGGAAGAAGGGAAACGAAACGTCACCTATACTAATACACTCCCCCCCCCCCCCCCCTTCATACTTACCTGTCTTCCGGCTCAGACCTTCTGGGCTTGGGACTTCCTCTAAGCACTCCGGCTTTATGGCCCAGAAGATGCCTAGTGCCAAAAAGGTCTGGGCTGGAAGACATTTAACAATGAGGCAGGGTTGAGTTACTTGGGAAGGGCTAGTAGAGGGTGGGATAGCTGGGGAAACAAGGAGGGGGTGTGAGTGAGAAATGGAGGAGGAGGGAGTGAGAAAGGAAGGGGAAGAGAGTGAGAGAGGAAGGTGGTGTGAGTCAGCTCTGAGTCAAGCCCAAGGCATAGGAAAACACAGAATAGGAAGATGCCCATGTAAACAAAGGCAGAAGACCTAACAGACTTTATTTGAAAAAAATATTTGCCCAGAAATTCCCTTTAAGGTCAAATTCCCATCAATCCAAATTGATGGTTTAATCTAAGAGTAAGCCAGCAAAGTTTTCAATTAAAAATCTCTTTAGTTAATTCATATAATAAGGGATCATAGTTCATATGTTTACCCCAAGCTAAACATGGCATTGGGGTCATGCTTTTATTTACACCTGCTTCAAGAGTTCCCCTTATTCCAAAGTTGAAGAGACTCTCACCCAGGTCACTATTACACACAAAACGGATGAATGGGAAAAGACTGTTCGTATTAGTCAAAAAAGTCCCTTGAAAAAAAAACCCTGAATATAAATAAGTCTTGCGACATGAATTATCCCTAGAGAAATTAACTAAATCTTGCTATCCTCAGATGACCTGTGCTATTCTATTATAATTACAGCCCTTGTGGAAATCACAATAATTTTCTCGTCTAAGTGTATATTTTGATAGACATATTTTATTTTATAGGACTTTTTCATCGCCAATGTATTTTTTTGAAAAACAAATTTTTGAATTAAAAAATATATTTATATTATATTTTCTGTCTTCTAAAGCTAAGGCAGCTGACATTAACCTACAATGATCGATTATTGTATTGTTTTTCACCATGTTTCCTTAATTTTGCTTGTATCATTTAAAAACATGCAACCTTGCACAGTATGACTCCTGTACCTACATGAATATCTGTGGTAGAATGAAGATCACCTTGTGTATCAGCACATGTACATAGCTTTACTATTGTGATTTAATAAATAAAATACAATATAACCCAATGACTCAATATGCACGATAAAAATGCAATCCACCAGATATGTGTAGGTCCAATATGCCCCATACTAGAAACTATATCAATACAATCATCCAAAGGTCATATATAGCTTACTCCAAATGGTATTATTGAAACAATATACTGTATAAAGAGGAAGGGGTTCTGATAGAGATACTTCTCAAGAGAGGAATGTCTTTCCAAAACACTTTGGGGATAAGCGCTGAAGCACTACCCTCACCCTACAGTTACTCTGGGTTCCTCAGAAACTCACAGTCCCCAAAAAAATCACCGTTAGGGTGCATTCACACTGAGTAAACGCTAGCTTAAGCGGCGTCTAAAGCAGCTCCATTCATTTCTATGGGAGCGGGGATACGAGCGCTCCCCATAGAAATGAATGGGCTGCTTCTTTCACTCCGTGCAGTCCCATTGAAGTGAATGGGGAGTGCCGGCGTATACGGCAAGCTCTGCTCATGCCGGAGCGTACACGCCGGCACTCCCCATTCACTTCAATGGGACTGCACGGAGTGAAAGAAGCAGCCCATTCATTTCTATGGGGAGCGCTCGTATGCCGGCTCCCATAGAGATGAATGGAGCTGCTTTAGACGCCGCTTATTCTGAACGTGTTTTACGTTCAGAATAAGCTAGCGTTTACTCAGTGTGAATTCACCCTTATACCCTATTCTTGAATTTCCCAACGCATTTTGTCCTTAATATTGTAAGGCTCTTCTGGTGGTTTTCATGAAGAAAATGGTGGCACATATCCACTCACGCTGCTGGACAAGTGCAGCTCAGTATTGTGAGAAGCACTTGGCTATCCCAAACTCTTGGGGTTGAGCCTTGACGAAATCCTCCTCCCCACCACTTCCTTGATTGCAGGCTTGGTCAACAACTATGTGGCACCATTTTCTTTGACACTGTCCTTGTCAGGGCAGGAATTTCTGGGAAACTTAGGGTAATTGAAGGGTGAGGTAGTGCTTCAGCTCTTGAATAGAAGCTCCTTGCTAGCAAGATTACTCCTCACCTGGCCCATCCAAAAGTGTTTTGGTAAGACTGGTACTCTCTTGAGGAGTTCTTTATTTCTATCTGGTGCCCCTTCCTCTTGATCTATTTCGACAATAATACCATTTGGAAATAATAGATAGATCCATTTGACGATTATATTGATATAATTGCTGCTATAGGGCATATTGGTCCTACACATATCTGGTGAACACCAAAACACTGAGTTATATTGCCTTTTATTCATCACATATTAAAAGCTAAGTTTAAGATCTAGACTTGCTGTTTAGAACACATCTGGCTTGAGGTCAAAATTTTGGTCTTGCCTTATAAGTGAGTACAGGTTTGGCATGGCTTCATTGAAAAGCGGACTTAAAGAGGACCTTTCATCAAATCGGGCACATGCAGTTTTATATACTGCATTCAGCGCACTGTCGGCTTTCCCGATCCGTGCCCGGTGTAAAGCGCTATTGGTCCCGGGACCGTAGCGCTTTAGTGTCAGAAGGGCGTTTCTGACTGTTAGCCAGGAATGTCCTTCTGCCTCGCGGCGCCTATCGCGCTGTACTGTGGAGCGGGGAGGAACGCCCCCTCCCTGTCCTTATAATACTTGTCTATGGACGAGCTGTGTGAGCAGAGGGAGGGGGGAGATGAAAGGTCCTTTTTAAATCTGTTCAAATTTTTGTCCAAAATACAGTAAGCCAACTAATAGGTGGTATAAATTTTATAGACTGATTCTGTAACAGATTCATGATTCAGCATCAGCCACTACATTAAATGGTTGTATCAATTTTTCAGTTAAAAAAAGATCCATAAGGTCCAAAAGTATGTACACCTATATTATGGATTAGCAAAGTTTCAGTTATTCCCCCAGTCCCTGAATGGCATCCCATTTTCCATTCTTTCTGGCTATTTAAGAAGTCAGTGAAAACCTACAATTCATATGAGCTCTCCTGATTTTCTGTGAGCTGCCCTTGTGCCTGCGGCTTAGCATAAGTGAGATAGAAAATTTAACGGGGAAGCAGATGAAGAAGACATGTTCAGAGGCAATGGTAGGCTAACAGATGAGATGGGGATCATGTGGGTTTGAAAGCTTAAAGTTTCCCATGAATATAATCATATTTAAATTACATTTTTTTGCAAATAAAAAACCATTGGTTTCCAATGAACATAACCATGAAAGGACTGGCACTTGTCTGAACTCAATCATGATTGCCTGGGTTGCCAGGGACATTACTAGTTTGGATGAATCCTAAAATCTTCAACATAATAAATTTTGTTTAAGGCTGAGACCGCACTTTGCAGAAATGCACCTTTTTTTGTAACAGATTTTGCAGCCAAAACCAAGAATGGCTGCAAAAAAAATAGGAAATATGTAGGAAATGCTTATACTTGCTCAATCCACTCTTGGCTTTGGCTAAAAAAAAAACACAGAAAGATCTCCACCAAAAAAGCTGTGTTTCTGCATGTTGGGTCCTCAGGCTAATGCTGAGTTCACACAGAGTTTTTTGGACCGGATTTTGACGTGGAATCCGCTTCCAAAAAATGCCTCCCATTGACTTCAATGGGAGCCATTCACTTCTTTTGTTCCACTAGCATAAAAAAGAAGCAAGCTGCCCTATCTTGCCGTGGATTCCACGGCTGAATCATCCACGGCGTCTGCGGCGCGAAACTCCCTCCCAACTAGACCCATTCATTGGGCCTAGTCGGGCGTAATCTGGAGTGGCTAGCCGCGGGAGGCATTTTTTGGAGGCAGATTCTGAGGCGGCTTCCGCATCAAAATCCGGTCCAAAAAACTTTGTGTGAATTCAGCATAAAAGTAATTATCTGGAAAAGAAAAAGAGCTTGAATTATCATTAGGAAGTTGGAGCAGGGCTTGTAGGGGAGAGGTTATGGTAGAAGCTCCAAATCAGTACCTGTGCCGTCTGATAACCCAAGCTGGTCAATGGAAAGGTAGGGGTAAGAAATTCTGAAGTTTATGGGGCTGATTTATCATAGTTTGTGCAGCAGAAAACTGAAGTACAACCCATGAAAAAAGTTGCAAATGTTTTTATTCAAGTGAGAATTTTTGCACGAAAATGTCAACTTTTTTAGTTTAGTGCCCCACACCCAACTTTCTTCAAAGGGAGAATGGAGAGGTAGGGCCATCAGTCATCATCTGGTGTAGATTATGTCTGAAGTCTATGCCAGTAAAGAGATGTGGGAAGGTTTCTGCTTTTTGGACCCTACATTTATGGTCCATTTATTATGGGAGTTGAAGTTTCACAGGAGCTTGGGTGCCAAAGGTTGCTGAACCTGCTCTAGAAGAAGACCTGCTGCCTGCAGTAAAGGTAGATAGGATGTTAAATTGTGTTTATCTCATCTGTGCCCTTTTGCAAAAATGTTGGATCTTGGTGAAGTGTTTATAGAGCTCCAACATGGGATAACTTCAGACTACATGAACTTGCTAAGGTGCAATGATTTAAAAAGGACCTTTCATGGATTTGGGCACATGCGGTGTTATATACCGCTGGAAAGCTGACAGTGCACTGAATTCAGTGCACTGTCAGCTTTCCCGATCAGTGCCCCGGGTGAAGAGCTATCGGTACCGGTACCGTAGCTCTTCATAGTCAGAAGGGCATTTCTGACTTCCATAGGAACAGAAGTGCATGAGCCTCTCCTGCCATAGAAGCATTTTATGCTCATGGTTTATACAAGACAAATTTCACTGCCCTACAATTCACTAGTCAAATATTATAAATAAATCAACCTTCATATCTCTGCCATAATCACTAGCAACGGGTAATCACTTTATTCTATATCTCCATATCAAAAAACCTATGGAGTAAAATGAAAACTCACTGCTAGTGACTATGATGGAGAAATGAATACTTATTTATGCAAGTGTTATTAGTACGAATAGTAGTTCCCTGTCATCCCTACCAGCGGCACAACTGGGGTATTTTCTGCCCCTGTGTGCTGGTAGGACAGGCAGATTTTTAATTAGCCAGTATTCACATGGCTAGATCCCCTTAAAAGGATACAGCTTCCTCCCATCCAGCGTGTTTTTTTCTGTCCTGTGTGGACCAGGACATGTGGGGAGGACGTTGTGTCCTCCTAAAGGGATCAGGTCCACTTACCTGAACCTGTCGTTCTAGTCCTTAAGGATCTGTCCCTAAGCAGCTTCCTCCAGTCACCTCCTTATGCCGGGGACTTTAGTGCCGGCGGAACGAAGAGCCGGCATATGGAACTCTTGCGGCCGTAGCTAGTTCCCGGCCAGTCTCTGTCGCGGGCGCGCACTTCCGGTGCGGCTGAAGCTGCCGCCGTAGTGGAATACCTCCTGCTTTAGTATTCTAGGGGATTAGTTTCCCCTAGGGAGTAATTATGGAATCCTAAATAGTTAGGATTCATTACAACTGGATTTGGAAGGAGCTTAAGTGGCCGGCGTATTAGCCCTGCCCCTTCCTCTCGGCAGCCTTAAGAGCAGGCCGCCCAGGGCTCTCTTTACCTTCCAGTGTTTACTCCTGGCAGGTCGCCTCGCTGCTAGGTTCTGTGCCTTTACTGGCCTTATTTGCAAACTGTATTTGCTGAAAACAATCTCTGGTGCAAGCTCTTCTACAAGCCTAAGGTAAGACTTGCTATGCCTTTCCAGCCTTCAAGTATGTCTCCTTCACCCATATTTTATTACTTAGGTGCCTTGCGTCAGATTGTAAAATGTCCTCCTCCACTACACCACCTTGTGATCGTGGCAGAAGGAAGAGACCTACTAAAAGAAGGCATCTGCCTTGTGTGAACTGTGACATCCCGCTCCCTGACGGAGCTTTACTTTATTTTAGGATGATTCCCTTAAGGATATCAGGGAATCCTTATCTCAGCTGACAAAGAAACAAAGGCTGGAAAGGCCCTCTGAGTCATTACCATCTCTGAAGAGAATCCATGTTGACGATGAATCGGTCTCCTCGAACAACCAGTCCTCTGATTCCAGCAGACACATATTCCATCGGGATAAAACCCACAAACTGCTGAGGTCCATCCGGTCGTGGGACCAGGATGCAGAAGTGGAAGCCTCCACGTCTACCTCTGATAGGCGGAGGGCTTTTCAAGTGGACGCCTCCATGATCAGCCTCATGGAACACGAATGGAAACAGCCAGAGAAGGCCTACGTTACATCTAAGGCCTTCAAAGCCATTTACCCCATCAACCCATCACAGCTGGATCAGTGGGGACCCCCCCTAAGGTGGACCTAGCTGTCTCCAAATTCTCCCGATGAACCGTTGTCCAACTGGAGGATGGTTATAAGCTCCAAGATCTCCTGGACAGAAGAGTCGAGTCTACACTTAAAAAGGCTTATTCTTCTGCGTCCGCCCAAACATCAGTGGCCATAGCCTCCACCAAAGCGGCAGACAATCTGAAGGTGCGTCTGGACCGCCTCGAACGCGATATTGATTCCGGAGTGAACAGGGATGATATCCTGGCCTCTATGGGTGACCTTCGCCTAGCTTTGGATTTTCTCAGGGAGGCGTCAAGACAGCAGCTCAAACTGGCTTCAAAGTCTATGGCCCTGACTACTACTGCCAAGAGGCCTCTCTGTCTTAAGCCCTGGCGGGTGGACACCGCCTCTGTTTGCCTTATGTTCCCTCCCCTTCAAACCTGGGAAGGTTTTCGCCCGAGGGCTGGACGATCTGATGGAGGGGCTAGCCGAGGGAAGAGGTAGGTCCCTTCCCCAAGACGTAAGGGGCAAAAGGCCCTCCTCTTCTAGAGGATGCGGCTATCACCAAGTCCCAGAGACGTCCTGGCTATCGCCCGAGAGGTGCAGGACGTGGGGGTTCCAGAGAGGAGCCCAAGAAGAAGCCTGCTTTTTTATGGGATGCCATTCACTGTGACCAATCCTCCCGTAGGAGGTCGGCTTTCTCCATTTTCCACGGCCTTGGCGTCTAACAATCCCTGCATATTCCGATCTACTAGCCACACAGGAAATATCTTCGGATCGCCGTACTTATATCCAGTCACAGGGAGCACCTACAATTCACTTCTCTCCCCTTCGGCATATCATCAGCCCCCTACGTCTTCACCAAGGTCGTCGCTCCAGTCGCCACCGCCCTCAGACTGCAAGGCCTATTCGTTGTTCCTTACCTCGACGACTGGCTTATAAAAGCTCAGTCTACTTCAATTCTCCATCACCACCTCCAGATAGCCATCTCCTTCCTACAGAAGTTGGGCTGGCTTATCAATTGAGAGAAGTCAGAAATTGTGCCATCTACCTTGAGGGAATTCCTGGGATTCATCATAGATTCGCAAAAGATGCAGATCTTCCTAATCAGCCCGAGGAGAGCAAGGATAGAGGCTGCTGCGCAATTTCTTCTGCGGACCCGCCGTGTTACAATACACAATGCTATGCGAGTCTTAGGCCTAATGTCATCCTCGGCCAAGGCAGTCCCTTGGGATTTATGGCATTTGCGTCCCCTTCAGATGGAAGTGTTGAGCTCCTGGAACAGGTCTCCGCGGGGATTGCACAAGAAGATCTGCCTGTTTCCCAGCACCCGTCTTTCCCTCAGATGCTAGAGACATCTGAAAGACGGAAGGTCCTCGGTTCAACCTCGTTGGACCCTGTTGACAACAGATGCAGCCCATGCATTTTTGTCTCATCTGACCACAGCTCCGTCTTGCAATCCCCCTCAGAAACATCCAGATTGGTCAGATGAAACAAAACTTGAGCTCTTTGGCATTAACTCATCTCGCCGTGTTTGGAGGAAGAGAAATGCTACCTATGGCCCAAAGAACACCGTCCCGACTGTCAAGCATGGAGGTGGAAAGATTATGTTTGGGGATGTTTCTCTGCTAAGGGCACAGGACTACTTCACCATATCATTGGGATAATGGATGGAGCCATGTACCTGAAAATCCTGAATACCAACTTCCTTCCCTCTGCCAGGACATTAAAAATGGGTCATGGCTGGGATTTCCAGCAGAACAATGACCCAAAACATACAGCGAAGGCAACAAAGGAGTGCTAGTAATCCAGATAAAGGTACACCAGCTACATCCAGAATGGAAATCAGAAGTTCCGCAGCAGATATATAAAATTTAACTTTTATTCTAAATCTTCCAATAAAAAAGTTACATCGTAACTATGGTGGTACATCAACAATAAAGCGACGCGTTTCGAGACATGTTGTCTCTTCCTCTCGGCTTAAACATATGATTACCTCCACATCTTTTAAACCATAACATTGATTAACCACTCCCACCTACTACCAATTAACTCTTACATTTTACTCATGTTCGACATTGCATAAATAGTACAAACATTATACTTCTATGTATTTTCCATGTATCAATAATAATCATTATCCACATGTCTACATGTTTGTAACAAAGGAGTGACTCAAAAAGAAGCACATTAAGGTCATGGAGTGGCCGGGCCAGTCTCCAGACCTTAATCCCATAGAAAACTTATGGACGGAGCTGAAGCTCAGATTTAGAGATGATCTGCAAAGAGGAGTGGATCAAAATTCCTCCTGACATGTGCACAAACCTCATCATCAACTATAAAAACCATCTGACTCTTGTGCGCCCCAACAAGGGTTTTACCGCCAAGTATTACCGTATATACTCGAGTATAAGTTGACTTTTACAGCATATTTTTCATGCAGAAAAAGCTCTCCTCGGCTTATACACGAGTCAGGGTCCACGGAGCACAGAAAACTGGAAGGACCTGGAAGGGGGAGGTCCTTTAGTACTACTGCTCTGTGACTGGCTTGTCATGAGGTCACGTGACTGTGATGTCATCAAAGGTCCTGTATCCACTGGTATATAACATCTGCAGATAAGGTTGAGTCTAAATCCTAGTAGCTCCGCCCACACCAGAGTCCGATCACATGGTCATGACGTCATCAGAGGTCCTTTAGCACACTAGGATTTAGCATCTACCCTGCAGATGAGTGGCCAGGATTCATTGTGTCTTATGGAAGATGTCTGCTGTATGGAGGAGAGGAAGCTACAGTAATGTGACACACACAGGGACCTTCCTATAGTTACTCTGCCTATTAATGTCAGGCATTTGGGGTTATTAATTTAGTTTTAGTAACTCCATGTGCCTCACATTAATAACAGTTAACCCCATCATGTCCCTCATATTAACCCCTGTGTGCCTAATATAAGGGTTACTAATATGTGAGACATATGGAGGTACTAATAAAGGACCTTAATTATGAAGATACCTAATTATTACCTCCATATGTCACACATATCAGTAACTCTTATGTGAGGCACACAGGGGGTTAATATCAGGGACATGATGGGGTTAACTGCTATTACTATGAGGCACATGGAGTTACTAAACTGTAATGCACATGACCAGACTTTTTATCTGCAATGGTGGATTTCCTCCCCTCAGCTTATACTCGAGTCAATAAGTTTTCCCAGTTTTTTTGTGGTAAAATTAGGGGTCTCGGCTTATATTCGGGTCGGCTTATACTCGAGTATATACGGTAAGTCTTGTTTGCCAGAGGGATCAAATACTTATTTCTCTATGTAAAATGCAAATAAATTTATAAAATTTATACAAAGTGATTTTATGGATTTAATTTTTTATATTTTATATCTGACTGTTAAAATTATCCTACCCTTAAAATTATAGACTGTTCATGTCTTTGTTAGTGGGCAAACTTACAAAATTAGCAAGGGATCAAATAATTATTTCCTTCACTGTAAGTGGCTTAGAAATTATTTTGGTGTTAGTAGACTTGATTTAAAAACAGCCAGGCTATCACAAAAGTTACTGTAGTAGAATTAGATCCAAAGACTCCTGAAAGTGCCAAGTGTATTTTACATGAAACTTTACAGCATGGCATCTGAATGCTCCAAAGCCAAACACACTTTCCCTTCTCAAATAAATTGATACCATTTGTGACTATTTTTAACCAATGATGCTTCAGTCCAAACTAAGGGTCCATTCACAATGAGGAAAATGGTGAGGAATTTGGTGTGGAATTTCAATGCTGAAAAAAAAACCTCCCATTGACTTCAATGGGTTCCTTTTTCTGCTAGCCAGAATCCACTTTTCAAGTAATGTGAAATGCAGCATTATTTTGACACAGCGTTTCCCTGAGGAAAGTTTCTGCCACGTTTTCACAATATGGGGCCTAAAACTGTTTTTCATCTTTCCATTTCCACATTATAAGTCATAACCGTCCATCGACATAACCATATAAGGGCTTGTATATTTTTACATAGCACCATATGTTATATACATTGGTTTGTTTACATTTTGGGAGAATTCCATGAAAAAAAACCCTACAATTTTGTTATTATTAGGGTTCATTATTTTTTATAACGTTGCGTTATACCGCTTTCACTTAAAAACAAAACTTTAGGGCATCAAATTCTGACACTGATAACTTTTTAAAATTTCCCAGTGATTTAGCTGTGTTAGGTCTCGTTTTTGCAGGGAAAGCTGTAGCTTTTCTTGGTACTATTTTGAAGTAGATGCCACTTTTTGATCACTTTCTATTCCTATTTTTGGGGGTGACAACATTGCAAAAAAAAAAAAAGCCTGCAAGCTTTTTTTTTTCTTTTTTTACAGCAATCACCATACAGGATACATATTTTATTATTAAATATCTATTACTATTTTAACATTTTACACTGTAATAAGATAACAGTGTAGGCACATAATAGGGTTATCCAGTTTTCACTATCAATTGCTTATCCTTAGGATAGGCCATCAATATGCAAGGGTCCAACTAACAGAATCCGTGAAGATCCATTGTATCAAGACAGCATGGCTCTCGGTAATGTTAAACTCCCACAAACCCCATTGCTCAGTCGCCTTACAAAATGTAGCAGTAGGTGTAGCTACTGTAGCACTGCCCCATAGACTTCAATGGGATAGCACTGTAGTACTTATGCCTGGTTCACATCTGTGTTCGGTATTCCGTTTAGGAAGTCCGCATGGGGACCGCCCGAAAAAGAATACCGAACACAGTGACAAGCGGTGAGCTTATGAAAGCACACGGTCCCATAGACTATAACGGGGTCAGTGTGTTTTACGCATGGTGTCCACACGGAATATGTGGACAGAAAAGTACTTCATGAATGGGGCAATACAGTAGCTCAGTGGTTAGCACTGCAGCCTTGCTGTAGTCCTGGGTTTGAATCCTGCCAGGAACAACACCTACAAGGAGTTTGTATGTTCTCCCCGTGTTTGCGTGGATTTCCTCCCATTCTACAAAGACAAACTGATAGGGGGAAAAAAAAGAAGAGTACTTCATGAACTACTTTTCTGTCCGCATGACTGCGCGCGGAAAGCACATGGACCCCATTATAGTCTATGGGTTCCGTGTGCTTTCACTGCTCACCGCTTGCCAATGCGTTCAGTATTCTGTTCCAGGGTTCCCCATGCAGACTCCCCGAACAGAATATCGAATGCAGATGTGAACCAGACCTTACACCCACCAGTATACTTTGTGCAGTCAGTGAGCAGCGCAGCTCGCAGTATGTAATCATACTGGGACACCAGTAGATTTACCATTTCCTGGGTGTGTCAGACCAAATAAGTTGAGAGCAGTGGGGTTCCAGATGGTTTTAGAACCAGAGTGGTGGGGTATTAGACATAGTTAGTAGTCTCATTCTAAACCCTATTAAATACAATTATTAAACATTGGAAAACTCCTGTAAGGTCACAAGCAGCAAACACAAAGGGAACAGTAGGGAAATTCAGCAGCGTATTGTCCTAAAAGTCGCTGCAGCAAATTCAGGTGATGTGGGAATCTGCTTGCACAGGTCACATTGTGCTGGAGATTTTTGAAATACCATTT
This sequence comes from Leptodactylus fuscus, assembly GCF_031893055.1. Classification (NCBI taxonomy): domain Eukaryota; kingdom Metazoa; phylum Chordata; class Amphibia; order Anura; family Leptodactylidae; genus Leptodactylus; species Leptodactylus fuscus. The sequence continues at coordinate 62,972,017 of NC_134265.1, forward strand.
CCCATCCGTGGTTGAACTTGATGGACATACATCTGTATCTTTTTTTCAACCGTACTATGTAACCCCTTTAGTTTTGAAAAAATCTTATCCGATATGCTGCTACTATATTTCACAGTGTGTTAGTCACCAGCGAGTTTGAAGCAGATAGTTACATACTGTAATATCTTAATATTTTTTACCACCTCTATTTCTAGCTGAAGACTCTTTATTATGCAAATAATTTACATGTCTATTTATTAAAAAAAATTTACAAAAAAAAAAACCAAACTCTAAAGCACTTTCAAATACTGACACTGGAAATAATAAGAGCAAGTTAATGAATGCTAGTTAGCAAGTATGCCTGCAACTGGTGAACTACTAGTGTAAACAAAAAAGAGATTGCCATAGGTAAAAGTTCTCAGATTTTGACTTCTTAGTTGAATTTTCTTGAAATGTATTCTTGTGGGATCAGGGACATCTTGTGGCTGTCTGTGTAAAGTACAAGTTACAAACTACAAAACCATAGAATAATCAATACAATATCTAGTAACACTGTCACAGCAGATAGAAATATGATGTGCTTTAAGATGGAAAACAGATGGAAGTTGAACTTGAAATTCCTTTATCAAGTACAGACGCAGACTAGATATTTTCACAACACAAATATATAAAGAATAACTTATTTTCGTTCTAAATATAAAACACCATCTTATTAGATTATTGGTGAATATTGGGCATAAATAAATATATTTTCTATCATACTTCCAACAGTGATTTCCAACCTGAGCTACTTGGAACCTGCGCATAGGTTTACCAGAAGAGGGCAGCAGCAGAAGAGTTTACAAATTTGGTATTATAGAATAGGGAAACACTTTAAGGGGGAGATTGCTTGTACCCTGCTCCGAACAATTCAGAAAAAAAACACACGGCCCACATTTGCTACCTGGGCTGTGCCAAGAACGTAGGCAAAAATGAGCTGAAACTTGGCACACAGTGAAACATCTCATCTCTGGAGTTAAACCAGAAATCTACACCAACCTCTGGATTTGATCAAATGGTTGTCAAAATCAGGATTTGGAGCTCTGTCTGTTTGTCATAGGACTATGCTGCAAAATATACCATCCTTTTTTTACAACCACACAGGGCCAGTATTAAAGGGATCCTATCATTAAAATGCAATATTTTGTGACTAACACGTAGGAATAGCCTTAAGAAAGGCTATTCATCTCCTACCTTTAGAAGTCTTCTCTGCACCACCGTTTGGTAGAAATCCCGGTTTTCTTCTGTATGCAAATGAGTTCTCTTGCAGCACTGGGGGGCGGTCCCCAGTGCTCAAACAGCACTGGGGGCATCCCCAATGCTGCGAGTGAACTCTCCAGTGACGCCTATATTTTCTTCTGGAACGACCTCTTCACGTGTCTTCTTCCGTCGGGCCTCGGGCACAGCTGACTGCGCATGCCCGCCTGGTGTAAGCCGCCATTTTCTTGTGGCTGCTTACCCCACTTACTGTGTAAGCGGCCACAATAAAATGGCCGCTTACACCAGGTGGGCATGCGCAGTCAGCTCTGCCCGAGGCCCAAAAACTCCTGCTCATCTGAGCCTCTAACTAACACACGGTCAACACTCAGGCAAAACACTGGCAGCAGTTCACACTGGAGTCTCACCAGTCTTCACAAGGTAGGATAGAATAGGATAAAACTTGGGTCCTCCTCTCTAACCCAGGAACTGCTCAGGATTAAGAATTTGCCAACCTTTTATAGGCTTTTAATGAGGCTATAAGCCATGTACCGAGGTGGGCTCTCCAGGATACTGCAAAGTCACGAACAAAGGAAGTGAGTCCAATTCAATTTAACCAAGACAGAATTTTACTTAGTTTAGTTAACCCCCTTTCCTCAACAGAACACTCCCAGATATTACATTTGCCCAGCCAGGAAGGTGGGACCCTGGTGTTGTACAGCACGGTGCTCACTAATGTGGCCCTGAATATACTCCAACCATTTACCTACCTGCAGGCTGCGCCTATGCAGCTGCCAGTTACCTCTTATTACCCTATTACACAGAAACAATTCAATGTGTATGACACAGGCACCGGCGGTATAACACCAAAGTTTACAATCTTATCACAAAACTACTATGCCCCCTCCCCTCCACACCAAGTACAACCAAACAAATATAGTTGGGTACCTTTTAGTCTTTGTAAGTAACAAATTGAAGAGGGGCTCCTCAGACAGCATGCGGTCTCACTGTCAGTGTCCCTTCTCAGCCAAGTCTCTGACAGAAACCTTCTCCTTGGGATGATGTCTGAACAAACTCTGAAAGTCTCAGATTTTCAGCTATACTCGCTGTAGCTTCGCCCTCGAAGGACCTTCTCCGCACGAAGATGCCTCCACAGACCTCTCCTCTGCTCCAGATCCAGGCTCACACAGTCTCAAAATGGCTCCTGCACACACTCTCCCTTGCTCCTGAGCCCACCTCCTCCGAACAGGGTCTCCACATCAATCCTCCAGGGGCATACAGCCTTTTCCCTTTGTCTTTCTCTTTAAAATCCGATCTCCGATTAATAAATAAATCCCATTGACTTGCATTGGGATCGAGATCGGGTTCGAATGAAAAATGATCGGAAATCGGATTTTAAAATCGATCCTGAAAAGTCAAGATCGGCTCAACCCTAGTACCAAGCCATGGTAGACCTCGCTAAATGACCTTGCTGGTGTTGTCATCCTGAAAGTGACATTGGTCTGACACATAGAACCGCCATAATGTAGGAAGCACACTATTATCTAAAATAGTGCAATAGGCGTCAGCATTGAGTTTACCAAGCACTGGGACCAAGGTGTGACGTACATCACGACCGCAGATATCTTCATTTGCATGGGTGTCCAAATACTTACTGGTAGACAGTGTAGCTGCCTGGATAGACATTTGTTGAGTCCGCTTCCCCACTCCCACACACACTGATTGACAGCTTTCCTTGTATGGATCCTCAGAGAATAGAAGCCACCCACTGTGCCAAAAGAAAACTAAAGGAAGCTGCAGAGGTATCCTGTGAGATCTACTACAATGCTGTAAGTAAACAATGTATATGCCAGGCTAAAACCTAGACAACAAGCACCAGAAATCACAAAGCACCAAGCCATCGTCAAAAAGGAAGTTCTCTAAAGTGGGCTATAAAAGGGGGCTATAAAAATTGGATGACGCCCAAAACTGCCAACAATTAAATGTGTCTTTGAAGATGGTAAATGCAAACAGAAAGAATTGCGTATGATTTCACCATACCTGATCCTTTTATTCTAAAGCTGGGTTCACACAGGGATTTTTGGATTGGATTTTGAGGCGGAGGCCGCCTCAAAATCCGGTCCAAGAGACGGGTAGCCACGACTGGATGCCCCGATACATTGCACCGGCATCCAGTTGCAGCATTCCACTCCGGATTAGGCCCAAATGCATGGGCCTAGTCGGAAGTGGAGTGTCATGCCGCATACTCTGCGGTGGATTCTGCCACGGAATCCACAGCAAGAAAGGGCAGGTTGCTCCTCTTTTCTGCGAGCGGCACAAAACTGCTATAGGAAAAAAAGAAGTGAACGGCTCCCAAGGAAGTCAATGGGAGGCGTTTTTTTCGACTGGTTTCTGAGGCGGATTCTGCATCAATATTTGCTCCAAAAATCCCAGCCTAAATGGTGTAAGCTGCCCCTTGTCTAATTCACACGATTTAAGTCTGCAGGCTGAAGCACCCCTGAGGGGGGATCCGAGATGCCATTCTGTTGAATAAAGAGAAGGTCTGATCTTGTTCTGTGTGATTGGAACAGAACACTTCAGAAGACCCCATAGAGACGAGTGCGTTATGGAAAGCAATCGGATGTCACTCAGTGCATTCCACTACAAAATCGACCCCACCTCGGACAGCATACTCAATTGTGTGCATGAGGCCTAATTCATACAACAATGAAAAACGGCTCCCTGACAGCCATTTTTCTATTGTTCATCACATGGCTGTTTTAAGAGCACATTAATTTCAATGTGTCTATGTCCATTTTCACACATGTCCGTTTTTGGACTGTTTTTACATGGTTATCGAAAAAACTGACTTGCTTCACCTTTGTCCATTTTCACCGACACGGGCCCAATAGAAATCAATTGTTGTGTGTTTAACAGATGTAAAATGGATTGAAAATGGATGTCACTTTACCATTAATAAAAGGAATGGAAGTATAACAGGTGTACATCTGTTTTTAACAAATGTTAAATCCAGCTAAAAACTTCACCATCATGTGCATAAGGTCTTAGGGTAAGTTCATACTGCGTTTTTTGGACTGGAACCTGAAGCGGAGGCTGCTTCAGGTTCCAGTCCAAAATATAGGTAACTGCAACTGGGTGCACTGCACCGGCATCCAGTCACGCACTCCGCTCCGGATTAGGCCCAAATTAATGGGCCTAGTCAGGAGGGAGTGCCTTCAGGCAGATGTTGCGAGGCGAATCCACCTGACAGAATGAGCATGTCGCTTCTTTTTTCAGTAGCCGGAACAAACGGCTCCCGGAAAAAAAAACTGACCGGCTTCCATTGATTTCAATGGGAGCCATCTTTTTGGTCAGGATTTTGAAGCGGATACGGCCTCAAAATCCTGACCAAAAAACCCCATGTGAACTTACCCTACTGCTCCAGCCCAAATTAAGAACACATGCACACTCGGCTAAGCATTCATATACACAGAGATAACATGAATTTCAACCTTTGTGATGCCATGCAAATTTGGAAAGCATTGGAAGACCTGCTTTGATTCCTACAGGAATGCCATCTTTGCAGCAGTTTCTTTCAATAAACTTGCTGCCAAATATTCATACAGTAGCAATGTCTGTGGCTGGTCTATGGGACTTAAAGAAAACTATCTAAGAAAACAAGCCCATTCACATGTATAGAGCAGATTTTCAGTGACAGAAATTTCTGCTGTAAATCTACTGCGTGTAAAGAAATATCAGTCTCATCCTCACATACTGTTTCTATAGATGACTGTAGTGCAATAGCGCACACACATCCAGGAGATTCTTTCAACACCCTTGTCTTTCTTTAGCACATGAGCAAGAAATCTTATTTGATTTCCTGTTAAAGGGAACCTGTCACTTGTTTTTCCACCCTTAACTGACCCCAGAATGTGCAGCCTCAACCAATGACTTTTCCTATGGCGTCGCTCACTAAGATTTCTGTTGCTGTAAGGTCAAGTTATAAGCTATTAGAACCTTAAATCAGAATCTAAAAGTTTACCTTACCCGGTCACTAGGGTGAAGCATATTAAATGGGTAACACCTTTTATTTTCTATGAAAATCCATACCGAGATATTCATTTATTTCAGAATATGCAAATGAGCACTGAGGGCAGCTCCATTACTTCTAACTGCTATACCTCACAACACCCTCCTTTACCCTCCGTTCTTTTAATGTCAGGGATAGGTGAGATTTCAGTATAGCTCCCTGGCACTGTCTGTAAAAGAAGGAAGGGGGGAAAGGAGGGCGATACTGGACAATGTAGAGCGCAGCAGTTTGGATCAATGGAGCTGCCTCAGTGTTCCAGACTTCTGATTTGCATATTGTGAAATAAATGAATACAACTGCAACGGAGGAATACATTTCATAAGGAAAAAGCATTACGGTACATTTGGAGCTTGACGTATAAATGCTTCACCTAGTGACAGACACCCTTTAACTAGTGATCTGACATGATCTGCCAAAGGTCTGCAGATAAATATCTTCTGTGTATGGTGAGTTTTAGACTTACTTGGACTTGGTCCAACCTGGTGTTGTGAACAGGACATGTGCCCTGTATGTTCTCCCACAATCTAAGCAGGTCTCTTCCTGGTACTCTGTACACCCCCAACCCACAGAGTATCACATTCCCGCCCAAGTGTACACATATGGCAGTAAGAGACTGGTCAAGGGAATCGTTGTATGTACCTTATATGAGTTTGTAACCGGGTTTACGTATAACTTTGACATCAAATCCATGTCACATATCGTGTAATCGTGATGTAAAGACATAAGTAGATATTTACAAACTACTATACAATTTATTTCCACTGCTGCATAAAAAAAATATTTTACAAAAACGTAACTACACTTGAACGCGAGAAGAAATCCCATGTAACATAATATGCTACAAACACTGACTCTTAGCACGGATATTGGTCCTTAGGTAAAGCGATCGCCATGATTCTTGCAATAGGCAGATCTAGTTTCCTGGTTATTCGTCACCGGCCATAATGGAAATGAATTCTTGTAGATTTACTAAAGAGAAAAAAAAATAGAATACATAAATTTACAGTAAAGCCTTAAAAAATAAACTTCTGCAGTAAACCACAAAGGAGGCTCGCCTACTAGTAATGCCTCATGCAAACCAATGTGTCCACAATGGCTGTAAAATATAAACCCATATATTTCAATGGGCCCATACACAAAGACAGCATTTTTGTCAATTCATTTGATTCTATGAGTCAGTGAAAACCTCAGATGACAAACTGGCACGAAGTGGGTCATTTGTGCCATTTATACTGACCCACAGACTGCACATGGTCATGTGAATGAGGTCTAACTGGCTGCGTGTAGAGGGATCAGGAATTTGTGACTGGTAGAGAGCCCTGGCAGTATTAGAATGGGAGCAGTGAGGGATCAGTGACCAAAGTATAGGTGGTTTTTTCTAACAGTTAGGGTCATGTCAAATGTGAACCGACCGCGCAGGTTTTGACACAGAGAGAGATGCGGCTCGCGGCGTCTTTCTCTGGTCAAAACCCGCCTGCCACGACCATCGCGGTCGCGGCTTTCCCCTCCTATGTCGGCTCAAATGAACGAGCCGTAACAGGAGGGTGCTGCCGCTAGGCGGAAGCCGCGGCCCAGCGCGCCGCGGCTTCCGCCTGAAGATAGGACTTGTCGCTTCTTTTCTCCACTAGCAGCAGCCCGCCGCTAGCTCAAAAAAGAAGCCCGGCGGTCTGCATAGACCACCACCGCCCCTTTGCCACCGTGTGAACGAGCCTTAATAACCATCAAAACCCCCTTTAAACTACAGTATCATTTCTAATTACATGAAAGAATAAGAAACAATGTTGCTAGACTGGGTGACCTTCAGACAGACTTACTTTCTCCATCACCATCTTTGTCGAACTCCTCAATCATAGCTCTTAGTTCTTCATCTGTCATGTTCTCACCAAGTTCTCTGGCAACTCGACGGAGATTTCTCAAACTTATTTTTCCTGAATCGTCGTCATCAAATAGTTTAAAAGCTTTCAGCATCTCTTCTTGGGGATCGCGGTCTAATATTAAGTCTGTCACTAAAATGAAATAAATATGGAATTACTTTACCTGTATATACACAAATCGGCAAGATGTAGGAGGTGAGGTTCATCAATGTACAAATATACTTCTAAAATTTCCAAATATTTTTTTTTGGTTTGGCGGTGTTAAAAAAGTAATTAAAAAGTCTGTTAAATACATAAGATGATTTCTAGGCCTCATCTCACTCCCTTAGTGCAGTCAATGTAGCATATATATAGCTAGGTCACCTCTGCAACCAGGAATTTGCCCCACGGGTCAGCTAATGGATGACATCAGTGTGTGTGGCGGGGACACAAAAAGTGGAAAGTGAAATACATGATACATTGCAAAAATATTTTCAGAGAAAATACCACAGGATAGACAATTAATAATTAATAGGAACCCCACCTACTACTAGAATAGGGGTCTCAATCACCCACAATCACAGCGAGAGGAAGTTTTCATAACCCTTAGCGGAGGGTGCTGCTCATTTATGGCAAGAATCATCTCCATATAAATGAGGCGCACCCTCCGCCGTGTGCCTGGAAGGAAATCTAAGTCATCTCACAGCTGGCGTACATTTTGCATCATTTATGCTAGATTTCTAATGTCAATGGACCAGGCCCCTGTGTACCCTAGCTACGCCCCCTTTTGGCATGGATGGCATAGAATAAAAAAAAGTTGCAAAATTTAATACGTAGTTAGCGTACAAGACATAATAAATCTGACAAGATCATGTCATAACAGTGCACGACACTAAAGACATTAAAGGGATCCTATCATTTAAACACTTTTTTTCTAGTTGACATGTCGGAATAGCCTTAAAGGGGTTGTCCCATCACAAGGATCCTATCTATACTGCTTGTTAATGTGGATGTAAGACTTTTCCTAAATACACTGCTTCAGCAAAACTGCTTTGTTTGTCCACTATCTTACTTTATTCAATTCATTGTTGACAAAGCCCTTGACTTATCTGCTCAAAAGTCAAGTGATGTATCTGCTGCTCTGAGGGGGAGGGAGGAGGGGCTAAGTGCACAGGAGTGAGCCTGTGTATCTAGCTATTCCTGTGTCTACACCACATGACCTAGGTCCTGCACTCAGATAGGGGAGAGGAGCTGCTTTCATTTCTGAACGTCTTCTGTTCTCCCAGTTATCAGTCTAGCTAATTCAATTGTGTTCATTATGGCAGAGACAGGCAGTCTCTGTATGTAACACAGAATGGAGTTGCTCCTGCCTGTACTTCATAGTCCAATATTGTGCATATAGTGTTTAAGGACCTTTGATGACATCACAGGCCATTCAGCCACCCCATAGGATCACGCTATGTGGTGGGCGGAGCTACACACTAATTTGGGGGTGGAGCTAAACAGCAGGTTGCATGTGAAACCCCGCCCACCAAATGATGCAACCAGGAAGAAAGAAGATTTTACAGCAGTGAAGACTGGTGAGTACGCAACATGGGCATACCCCTTTAAGAAAGGCTATTCGTCTCCTACCTTTATCAGTCGCCTCCAGCCCGCCGTTCGGTAGAAATACCGTTTTTTACCGGTATGCAATTGAGTTCTTTCGCAGCACTGGGGGCGTCCCCAATTCTGCCAGAGAACTCTCTCCAGCAATGCCTCCATCTTCAACAGAAACCGCCTCTTCTGTGTCTTCTTTCGGCTGGGGTCACACTCCGGTGCCTGCGCAGTCGGCTCTGCCATCGGGATGCAGGCAAGAGCCGAGTGCACAGGCCGGCCATTTTTTTGGAGGCCGCTATGTGCGCATGCGCAGTACGCTCCTGTAGTTCTATGGAGAACAGGAGCGTACTGCGCATGCGTGCGTAAGTGGCCTCCAAAAAATGGCCGCTGGCCAACCTGTGCACTCATCTCTTGACTGTGTCCCGATGGCAGAGCCGACCGCGCAGGCGCCGGAGTGTGACCACAGCCAGAAGAAGACAGCAGAAGAGGCGGTTGCTGTTGAAGATGGAGGCGTCACTGGCAGCATTTGGGACACCCCCAGTGCTTTCTGAGTGCTGTGGCCCACCCCCAGTGCTGCAAAAGAACTCATTTGCATACCGGTAAAAAACGGTATTTCTACCGAACAGCGGGCCGGAGGCGACTGATAAAGGTAGGAGACGAATAGCCTTTCTTAAGGCTATTCTGACGTGTCAGCTAGAAAAAAAGTGTTTAAATGATAGGATCCCTTTAAGTGTAGTAGCAATACCCATGCTCGATTGACGTTCTTTTTATTGCACTTGTGCAGTTAGGTGAAATTCTAGTGATCAATTGGGGTCCAAGTGAAGGTGGCACACAGAAAGTCACTGGCCGATCACTGACTGAAGCAGTCTATTAGTATGTGACAAATTGAAAAGGACCTGCAGGGACCTAGGAAACCTAGCAGGAACCTAGAAAGAGTCAAAAAACGGACCAGCGGTGAACTGGTGATGGGAATATGATTTTCCATTTTGTGCATAAAAATATCCCAAAGCAGTCATGTCATGCCTAGTCATTGCACAAGACAGAGGTATACCAGCAATGAGGGAAAAAAGCATTCTAATAGGGAATACATAAACTTTTTTTCAGTGCTTTCTGAAAAAACACACTCATCTATCCCTGGCGCTGTATTGTACAGTCCAGATTGGCATTCTGACCCATGTCAGGTCTCGCCATCGCCAGAAGCCAAGAGGCTCACGTGACTGCTGAGACCTCAGCGATTACTGGAGAGGGACACTGATCACTGATTCCTTACCAGCGACCACTGAGACCACCGATTGGTGCAGCAAGTTCCAGCACAGGAGGGAAAGGGGACTGTGATTGGACAATTGAGCTTTGGGGAGAGGTAAGTTTGTCTTTTTCTTCTGTTTAAACACACCTTAGCTGACTCAGAGTTTGCTCCAAATCCTGGACAATCCCACCAACAACACAAAAAATACAAGTTCAGGAACCTTGTAAAGAAAAAAAAAGGTCTCAGGATTAAGAGCTCTTACCAACTTCATTAAAATCATCAAATGTAATCCTCCCTGTTGCTTCACTATCGTAATCTTTCAGGATTTTTAATACATCTGCCTTCTTAACATCAAACCCAAGCGCTCGCATGGCCACCTGCCGAACAGAAAACATGTTAAATTATCAACTCAGGATCAGCTCAAATATTTTACCAGAAAACATTATCAAGATGAAATCTAGCTATTGGTACTAGAGTAAGACCTAGCGAGGTGAAGGCAATAAGACACACCACTGAGCATGTTGCCTTTTGGCCCCTTGTGGTATTTCTCAAATGTGAATATAGGCCATGGAAAATATATTGTCATTGCCAAGTACTCTAATAACTAAAGGAAAGCTATCAGAGCTGGTGAAGAAGGAAAACCCTCAACAGATCCTTTTTCCTTGTGATTGTGGTGGACTAAGAGCTGAAGTCCGACCAAACACAACTCCGATCATTTCTTTATGACACAAGAGAAGTTGGCCACAATGATAGTGACCCTGTAAAAATGAAACAAATTCAACTGACGGCATATTGTGAAAACCACATGCTATTGCCATCTTAGACAATTATGGACATAACATGTGTGATAGTTGTGGATCTCAGACGTGACAACCACAACTATGAATAGAATAGGGGTCTCCTGCAAACCGGAGCCCTGGCAAAGGCAGATTCTTAGCAGTAAATATTTTGGGGTGCAGATAGAGAAGCACTAGAATTTTTTGTCAAGTCATTACCTTTAATTCATGATAGTCTATTGCTTTGTCTTTGTCAGTATCAAACAGATCAAATGCATCTTTGATTTCTTGCTTCTGTTCTTCAGTAAGTTCCCTTTTTTTCTTCTTTTTTGTTTTGTCAACAGCTAAATCAGTTCTAGTAGAAAATAAAAGGACAAGTCATTCATAGATCAAATGCACAGGTTTAAAGGGGCTCTATCATTGGGAAATCGTGATTTTAGATAGTGATATGCCTGAATAGCCTTAATGACTTCACTTTCGGGTGTACAGAAGGACTGAGCTACTGAGCATGCTCAGTTCTCCTGAGCACTACACAAGCATGCTGCGCATGCGCAGTACGGTTGGGCAGTTCTCCACAAGAAAATGGCGCTCAGGCATGTGCAATAGCGCTCAGAACAGAGCGTTACTGCGCATGCCCGAGATTTCAAAGCGCAGGATCGAGACTACAGACAATGGAGGCGGTTACAGCTACGGCGGAGGAGGGCATCACAGAGCACAAGCAAAGGAGGGGGCGTTACAAAGGTATGACACAGGGAGGATGCTCGATGGCTCTGGGGAATACCCAGGGTGCACGGACAGATTCATTTGCATATCGGTTTTACCGATATATAAAAAAAAACAGGGGGGTCTTTTCAAAAAGAAGCTGAGATTTTCACCATTGCTGTAGGAGAACCAACATTTTTATTTGCCATTTATAGAAACCTTGATCTGTCCTGGTCATGTGATGGACACCCAGGTGCAGGACTGACTACAGGTGCAGCCGTGTACCCATGTGTACATCACATGACCTGGACAGATTGTTATCCACTAGAAGTAAAGAGAAGGTTCTACTAAATTACTGCAAAATTAACCTTGAAATCTATTATGAACTGATCAAGTATATTATATTGAATATTGTTGTGGAAACAGTAAGTGGCTATTGACCACTATGAATGGGCCTCCAATACTTTACTGTGACATCATAATGTCTGTATGTGACATTATTGAAGTTACTTTTTTATATGCTTTGACGTCACAAAGTACCCAGTGATATTTTCTGTGAGTACATTATCCCCTGTGCTATGATGTCATAATGGGCATTCTCCCAGTACTGTGGCATCACTGTACATATTTCCTCTTTACTGTGACATCACTGTGTGCATATTCTCCCTGTACTGTGATATCACTGTACATATTATCCCTGTACTGTGACATCGCAGTGTGCTTTCTCCCTATAGTGACATCGCTGTGCATATCCTCTCTGTACTATAACATCACTGTGTGCATTATCCCTGTACTGTAGCATTGTTGTCCATAATCACCCTGTATTGTGACATGGCTGTGCGCATTCTCTCTGCACTGTGACATCGCGGTGCGCATTCTCTCTGCACTGTGACATGGCTGTGCGCATTCTCTCTGCACTGTGACATCACTGTGCGCATTCTCTTTGCACTGTGACATCGCTGTACGCATTCTCTCTGCACTGTGACATCGCTGTGCGCATTCTCTCTGCACTGTGACATGACTGTGCGCATTCTCTTTGCACTGTGACATGGCTGTGCGCATTCTCTCTGCACTGTGACATGACTGTGTGCATTCTCTCTGCACTGTGACATGGCTGTGCGCATTCTCTCTGCACTGTGACATCGCTGTGCGCATTCTCTCTGCACTGTGACATCGCTGTGCGCATTCTCTTTGCACTGTGACATCGCTGTACGCATTCTCTCTGCACTGTGACATCGCTGTGCGCATTCTCTCTGCACTGTGACATCGCGGTGCGCATTCTCTTTGCACTGTGACATCGCTGTACGCATTCTCTCTGCACTGTGACATCGCTGTACGCATTCTCTCTGCACTGTGACATCGCGGTGCGCATTCTCTCTGCACTGTGACATCGCTGTGCGCATTCTCTCTGCACTGTGACATCGCGGTGCGCATTCTCTCTGCACTGTGACATGGCTGTGCGCATTCTCTTTGCACTGTGACATGGCTGTGCGCATTCTCTCTGCACTGTGACCTGGCTGTGCGCATTCTCTCTGCACTGTGACATCGCGGTGCGCATTCTCTCTGCACTGTGACATCGCGGTGCGCATTCTCTCTGCACTGTGACATCGCGGTGCGCATTCTCTCTGCACTGTGACATCGCGGTGCGCATTCTCTCTGCACTGTGACATCGCGGTGCGCATTCTCTCTGCACTGTGACATCGCGGTGCGCATTCTCTCTGCACTGTGACATCGCGGTGCGCATTCTCTCTGCACTGTGACATCGCTGTGCGCATTCTCTTTGCACTGTGACATCGCTGTGCGCATTCTCTCTGCACTGTGACATGACTGTGCGCATTCTCTCTGCACTGTGACATGGCTGTGCGCATTCTCTCTGCACTGTGACATCGCTGTGCGCATTCTCTCTGCACTGTGACATCGCGGTGCGCATTCTCTCTGCACTGTGACATCGCTGTGCGCATTCTCTCTGCACTGTGACATGGCTGTGCGCATTCTCTCTGCACTGTGACCTGGCTGTGCGCATTCTCTCTGCACTGTGACATCGGGGTGCACATTGTCTCTGCACTGTGACATCGCGGTGCGCATTCTCTCTGCACTGTGACATTGCTGTGCGCATTCTCTCTGCACTGACATGGCTGTGCGCATTCTCTCTGCACTGTGACATGGCTGTGCGCATTCTCTCTGCACTGTGACCTGGCTGTGCGCATTCTCTCTGCACTGTGACCTGGCTGTGCGCATTCTCTCTGCACTGTGACATCGCGGTGCGCATTCTCTCTGCACTGTGACATCGCGGTGCGCATTCTCTCTGCACTGTGACATCGCGGTGCGCATTCTCTCTGCACTGTGACATCACTGTGTGCATTCTCCTCTGAACTGTTATATCACTGTGTGCATTCTCTCTGCACTGTGACATCGCGGTGCGCATTCTCTCTGCACTGTGACATCGCTGTGTGCATTCTCCTCTGAACTTGCTGTTTCACCTGGTCAAGGTAGCGTGTGGCCCCATTACAAGCCTTGCTATTGCTCCATGGTTACTGAATGACCTCTTCCATGTAGTGGGCACAGATATAAGATCTGTCAGCAGTTATGCTAGTGAGCAGCTCGTATTCGCCCCCTGTCTTACCTGATCATGGCAGAGAATGAGTGTATTGGCAATAAATAGCTATATGTTTACATTGGGTCAGTATACTGAGGGCAGCAGTACATACATCTGACACCTGAACAGTCACCTACACAGCCCGCACTAGTTACATGACGTGTACCTACCATCTTCCCTGGCACACTCTCCCCATTCTGTACCTCCATGTCCCTACAGCCAGTCTTACCTCACAGCCAGGCTCATGTCTCCCCTCTCTCCGACCTGCTAATCTGGGCACACAGGGGTCAGACAGCAAGGCCCTGAGCCCGCCCAGTAAACAATGTTTGTAATACGTGATTGGTGAAATCGTCATCACTTCCCCTTAGAAACCAGAGCGGCTTGGAAGCAACGGTGCATTGTGATTGGGTGTCATATTTGTCAATCTAAAAGGAATATTATGATTGGCTAAAAAGTAATACGTATCATAACGTATTCCCCGGCATGGATCAATACAAGTCACTGGAGATGTAAAGGGGCGGAGTTTAATGTACAGTCTTCACAGCCGGTCCCGAGTAACTCCGCCCCTATGTGTCTCCAGCAGTGTAGTGTAGCTCCAGCATATTGGCGCTGATACTAACAGAAGGAGCGGGAACTTGCGGTCACATACAGCGGATTGTACAGTGTAGTGCTGAGAGGGAGCAGCAACCTAACACCTGGCCACTACCTCACTGGTCACAGGTGTTATGTGCTGGCCAGTCTCATAATATTAAACCACTGTCACCATAAAGGCCAACCATAGTTCTGTCCTCACATCGAATAAAGAGGCCACATAAGGCTGTGTTCACATCATGCTGTATGTTTGACATAAACGTTGTCAATGGGAGTCCTGGCATATACAGCAAATGTAGCCATAGGCCTCACTGACCCAATGGAGGGTAAAACGTGATTATTTTGGCTTCTGGAATGGAAACACAAGATATAATGTCATATATAGTGGGTGCTGCCATAAACTATATGCTGCATAGTGTATGTAGAGAATGGCCATTATATACCAATCACTTACAGTGTGCTGTGGGGTATTCACATGGTGCAGTAAAAAAAACTTTTCAAATTATAATTAACCCCTTAAGGATCAGGCCATTTTTTGGTTTTGCATTTTCGTTTTTCCCTCCTCACATTTCAAGAGCCATAACTTTTTCATTTTTCAGTTCACAGAGTCACATGATGGCTTATTGTTTGCGGGACAAATTGTACTTTGTAATGGCACCATTCAATATGCTGTACAATGTACTGGGAAGCTGGAAAAAAATTCAGAATGAGGTGCAATTGGAGAAAAAATGCATTTGCGCCATTTTCTTATGGGTTTAATTTTTACAGCGTTCACTGTTTGGTACAAATGACATGTTACCTGTGTAAAGGTTTGTTATCATGTTAGTGTGTAAAGGGTTATCAGCAGCGATAGGCTCGGGCACCGATCGCTGCTGTTAGTGGCAGGTCCTGGCTGTATGATACAGCCGGCATCTGCCGTGTATGGAGCGAGCTCAGCGTGTGAACTCGCGCCATACATCCCCATGCGACCCATGACGTACTGTTACGTCATGGGTCGCTAAGGGGTTAAAGGGGCTCTATCATTGGGAAAAGTCATTTTTAACTAATCACATTCTTGCACAGGAAACAATAGCAAAGGGGTGCACGATGTATCGTGCACCAGCCTAATTAGCATATGAATAAAAACAGACTTATTCAGAAACCACTGATGCTGGGTTCACATCAGTGCCTGAACTCCGTTTTCAGGTTTGCAGAAGACGGAAACCTGTCATGCTGACAGGGTCAGTGAGCGTTTTATGCTCTCCGCGGCGAAACCGTTTTTTTTTTTTTAAACCGGACACAGAGTACTGCATGTCAGACTCTGTATCTGGTTTTAAAAAAACGGTTTTGCCGCGGAGCGCATAAAACGCTCACCGGTGCAGACGGCCGGAGACTTTTCAAGCACATTCAAATGAATGGGATTGAAACATGCCGGCAGGTTTCCGTCTCCTGGTTCTGTTTTGTGCAGGAAACGGTAGCCTGCAGAACAGAGTATGGGCACAGATATGATCAAGCCCTGAGGCAATCTACATACTAAAGGTAGATGTGGAATAGACTTTCTAAAGCCTGTGCAAGGATGTGATTAGTTAAAAATGACTTTTCCCAGTGATAGATCCCCTAGGGATTGTCCATGATATGAAGATTTATAAACTGATGACCCATCCACAGAATATACCTAAAAGCAGCTCCCCCATTATCGCTCTCCACCAAACTTTAGGCTAAGGACCCACGTAGTGAGCTGCAGTAAAAAAAAGCGCTTTTCACAGAAATTCAGCAGAGTTTTCTTCAATTATACTTATGGGGAAACCGCCAGTGTTTATGAAGGTGTAATTGACATCCTGCGATTTGCAAAAACAACGCAACTGTTTCTGAAATTGCAGCATGTTCACTGCGGATATTTTTCTTCAATGTGTAGATGGGTTGAGGCCCGGTTCACATCTGCATTTGGGTTTTTGTTTGGGGAGTCTGCTTGGGGACCCTGAACGGAAACCTATAGGCATAAAAAAGCGGTTACCTAAGGAAACCCACGGACCGCATAGACTATAATGGAGTCTGTATGCTTTTCACACAAAACATGCCTGGCGAATCCGCCTGAAGACATTGCCGACTAGGCCGGTTCATTTGGACCTAATCCGGATTGTAGTGTGAGACTGGATGCCGTTGCACTGCACCATCCAATCGCGGCTACCCGTATTTTGGACCGGAACCTTAGGCGGCCTCCGTGTCAAATTCCAGTCCAAAATACCCCGTCTAAACCCGGCCTTACAGTGGACACAATGCAGTCAGACAGTAATGTTCTCCTGGTATCCACCAAACGCAGACTCATCCATCAGACTGCCATACAGAGAAGTGAGATTCTCCAATGCTCCAGACTCCGCCGATCCTCCTGGATGTCTGTGTCATTCACTCTCAGTTTCAAGGAAACAGAAATCCTGTTCTCTAAAACCAAATATTTCCAGTTTTCCTAAGGAAACCACAGAATTTTAAAATTAATGAACTACAGGAAAAAGAAAAGAGGTAGGGAAAAGCACTTTGGTAATAATACCACTAGATGGCAGGATTTCATTTGGTTTTGAATACATAACAACTTTTTCCATTTTTGTCTTCATTCACAGAACCTGCTGTCCCGGAGGAGTTCACATTCTTGTTTGCCATTAAGCCTTTTAACCAAAGTTCGTATTTAAATAACAACTTTCCATAATTTTTTTTATTCTAACATTGAGCCCCAAAGCAAGTAATTCTGATATTGTGAATTCCTTTCCTGTTACGGTGTTAGTGTTTTCTACACTGCTCAAAAAAAAAAAACATAAAGGGAACACTCAAATACCACATCCTAGATCTGAATGAATGAAATATTCTCATTGAATACTTTGTTCTGTACAAAGTTGAATGTGATGACAACAAAATCTCACAAAAATCATCAATGGAAATGAAATTTATTAACCAATGGAGGCCTGGATTTGGAGTCCCCGTGTCCCCCCACCCCTCTTCCCCAAATTAAAGTGGAAAAACAAACTACAGGCTGATCCAACTTTGATGTAATGTCCTTAAAACATGTCAAAATGAGGCTCAGTAGTGTGCGTGGCCTCCACGTGCCGGCATGACCTCCCTACAAGGCCTGGGCATGCTCCTGATGAGGTTGCGGATGTTCTCCTGAGGGATCTCCTCTCAGACCTGGACTAAAGCATCTGCCAACTCCTGGACAGTCTGTGGTGCAATGTGATGTTGGTGGATGGAGCGAGACATGATGTCCCAGATGTGCTCAATCCGATTCAGGTCTGGGCCCTCCAAAGAAATGCCATCCCACACCATTACTGACCCACTACCAAACTGGTCATGCTGAAGGATGTTGCAGGCAGCAGATCGCTCTCCACGGCGGCGTCTGTCACATGCGCTCAGTGTGAACCTGCTTTCATCTGTGAAGAGCACAGGGCGCCAGTGCCGAAGTTGCCAATCCTAGTGTTCTGTAGCAAATACCAAGCATCCTGCACGGTGTTGGGCTGTGAGCACAACCTCCATCTGTGGACATCAGGCCCTCATACCATCCTCATGGAGTCAGTTTCGAACCATTTGTGCAGACACATGCACATTTGTGGCCTGTTGGAGGTTAATTTAGAAGTGCTCCTCCTGTTCCACCTTGCACAAAGGCGGAGGTAGCGGAGGAAGTTGCTGAGGATTTGGGGCGTATTTCGCCCCTGAATCGGAGCAGTTTCCTCCCGGAATCTGCCTCCCATTGTTTTCAATGGCAGACAGAGATCGCAGCAGAACGCAGAAAAAAGAAGTGTCCTGCTCGATCTTTCCG
This sequence comes from Leptodactylus fuscus, assembly GCF_031893055.1. Classification (NCBI taxonomy): domain Eukaryota; kingdom Metazoa; phylum Chordata; class Amphibia; order Anura; family Leptodactylidae; genus Leptodactylus; species Leptodactylus fuscus. The sequence continues at coordinate 62,990,442 of NC_134265.1, forward strand.
CGGGGTCCACGGCTCGAGACTCCCTCCTGTTTAGGCCAGTTCATCCAGGCCTAATCAGGAACGGGATACCGCGACAAAATGCTGACGTACTGCATCGGCATCCCGTTGCTGCTAGAACACGTCCAAAAATGCCAGCGGAGGAAAATGAATTGGAATTCCTCTTCATTTTCCACTGTGTGAACATACCCTAAGAATTCTTTGAACTGCAGCTTGTGTTCAATGAAGGGAGATCTTTCAGTGACCTGAGCAGTTTGCCAGGCAGGAGAGGAGCCAGTAGAAGACACATTTCCACTGATTACATATAACAAAGTTTCTTATATTCACCATTAATTTACAATAAATATTTGAAACAATCCAGTAGGATTTCTGTTTTTATTCTTCTAAAGCAAGTAAAAAAGGTTTAGCGCCAGAAATATAAATGGCTTGCAAGTCCCACGATGAACCATCTGCACAAAAGGAGCTGCAGGACAGATGCACCTATGAATGGAAAGGAAAATATGGGGGAATTTATTAAGACTAGCATTTCATGTTCCATTCTTAAAGGGGTTGTCCGGGATAAAATAAAAATTTAACACTTAGTTAAATCCTCTATCCCCGCCTAAATTCTAATTTACTCTGGGGGTTTTTTTTAAAGAAAAGTATAATTATCCATTTGCCTAGGGTGGTCATGTGACCGCCACAGGCACAGGTTTTGATTTTCCAATGACATTCCGTTTCCGTAAGCGGAACATCATCAGTACTCCCCTCCACCTCATCATACTTACCTATCTTCACATCCTCTTCTTCTGTTGGGCACAAAGTGTCTCTTCCTTCAGGGAGGCTGGCGCCTGCGCAATAGAGCACTCAGGGTCTACTGTGCAAACGCCAACAGACAGGAACAAAAGCATTAGGCATTCCATGCATGAATAATAGAATGGCTCTATTGTGCAGGCACGGACAGAACTGAATTGAGGAGGAGACAGCGGCACAGAAGAAAGTGATCTCCAGGACAAGAAGACAGGTAAGTATGATGGGGTGGGGAGGGGGTTGAGGGACTAAGGTAGGTAGGGCTAGTAGTCCACAGGCTAGGGAAACAGAAAGGCAGAAAGGGGGTGTGAAAGGGGGGATCTGAGTGAAGAGTATTGCATCATGTTACTTGTAGGCTAAGACAGCAGGAACTACGCTTGTAAACAAATGCAGAGGACACCAGGAGCTCACAGAGAAACCCAGAAATCAGTCAAAACACTGTTAAAGGTATTTGGGTGCACTTATTAACCCATTAATAGCACTAACAGATCTTTTTTTAAAAAAAAAAAAAATTGCCCACAAAACAAGTCTGGGGCACCACTGGGCGTAAATGCCGCAATTTGCCCACTGCGGAGATGCTGCGGGAAAAATGGCAGCGTTTTACAGTGCAATCAAAGGGGATGGGATTCATGCAAATCCCATGCCCACTTTGCAGAAAAAAATGCAGTGCGGACACGCTGCGATTTGCAAAGCCGTTGTGGATTTGTAAATCGCAGCATGTCAATTATATCTATGGAAATGCCGGCGGCTTTCCCGTAGATATAATCCTAAGAGAAAGACCGCAGAGGAAAACTCTGTGAACTTTCTCTTAAAAGCGCTGCGGAAAGAACCAGAATGCGATCACGCAGCGGTTCTTTCCGCAGCACTTTATCACTGCGTTTACGCCCAGTGGGGCCTTAGCCTAAGGGGGCTGTCCAGGACCTGAAGGTAATTGATACTGATCTCTCATCCACAGCATAGGTTATATTTATCAGATCGATTAGGGTCCAAAAACCAGGACCCTGTCAATCGGGTGTTTCAGCTTCCAGAAGCCATACACTAGGTTTATGTCTGGAAGCAGACCTACTCCCTAATTAAAGTGAATGGGTGAGGGGCTATAGTTTCACCAATACCTGTCACCTCTAATACACAGTATGAGTGTAGATTTTAGGTATAACTCATACAAGCTTTCTGGTATGTATTATAGTAAATTTATCAAGCTGTGGCATTCCCATCCCGGCCTGCCTTGGTCTCCATCCTGCTCTGTCCACATTTGTAAAAAATGGTGAGCAGGGCACAGAAGGAACAATGTGGCAAATAAGGGTCATGCACCAAAGATGTGCAACATTTACTCCCAACTATGCCACAATATTTGCATTGATGGGTTAGCAAGTCAAGCTTGCAGCCATCTTTTCTTTCACTCTCCATCTGTGTGCACTGGTAGCTTCCTCTGATGGAGTGGGGGTCATGAAACCTTCATTCTCCCACCAGTCCTGCATGTCCGACTTTGTGTCCGGTTAAAAAAAAAGGCACAAGACGCTCACGGGCGCTCACTTTGCAAACCCATTCAAATGAATGGGTTTGAAAACTGTCTGCCGCTTTCCATCTCCTGTCCAGTTTCTCGGGCAGAAGACGGAAACCTGAAAGCGGAGATCTGGCGCAAGTGTGAACCCACCCTAAGGGTGCATTTACATGATGTCTTTTGGCACGTAATGTGCCACGTAGACGCCGCGGGATCTTTTGCGGGCCGTATACGCTCCCATTGTTTTCAATGGGAGCCGTTACCGTATACGCGGCGCTATTTTGCGGCCGCCGCAAAATCACGGCCACAAAATAGCGCCGCGTATACGGTAACGGCTCCCATTGAAAACAATGGGAGCGTATATGGCCCGCAAAAGATCCCGCGGTGTCTACGTGGCACATTACGTGCCAAAAGACATCGAGTGAATGCACCTTTAGACAGTATGTAGTGGAGAGGCAGGGTATTCTAGCATAAGTTGGCATGTCAGTAAATCTAGGACACACGTCTGACATTCAGTTGTGTGAAACCAACCTAAGGGCCCGTACACATGGAGTAAGCACACGTGTATTTTGGCAAAATACACTTGTAAAAAATACACGTGTAAAAATAAGACCCCCATTGACTTCAATGACATTTTACACGTGTATTTCGATGTGTTTTTTTTACACGTGTAAAAAAATGCCATTGAAGTCAATGGGAGTCTTATTTTTAAACGTGTATTTCTTTCAAGTGTATTTTGCCAAAATAGCGCGCGTTTACTCCGTGTAAATGGACCCAATGGCTGAGGCCCCACATTGCGGAAACACAGCTTTTTTTGTTGCAGATTTTGCTGGGGTTTTATGAGCCAAAGCCAGGAGTGGATTGAGCAGAATGGAGAAGTATAAGAACTTCTTATATATTTCCCATTCCTTCTGTAGCCATTCTTGGCTTTGTCTCACACAACCGCAACAAAAAAAAGCTGCATTTCTGCAACATGGGGCCTTAGCCTAAAATTGGAAAACCCCTACAAAATACACATAGTGAAGAAACACAAGACTTTAGTATCAGCATTTTATTTGCATATATAGCTATTAATATTTTGGCAAAACAACTAATGCATTACAAATTGTACTTTGGAAAAATGAATGCACATCACATAAGTGCAATGTTGCTCTCTGCATCTGTAGAAAATACATTCTTAGAATCATGGCGCGGCATAGAGATATAGTTCATATCTGCAAAACTATCTGGTAACTTTAAGCATAAGCATAGTATTGCTGTAAATGTTCCAAAAATAATTTTAAGTCACAGTAAATATCACACTTCAGAATTTAAAGAATATATATATTACTTTCATTAATATAAAACATTTTTAAATAAACTATATAGATGTTTGTACAATTGCACTATGTTCCATACATTGCACACTCATATTTGTAAATTATACAGGCTTGCGGTTACTATCACTTTTGGCCACTGGGTGGCAGTAAAATAGAGCTATAGCTGAAGATAACACTGGAACAGAACAGATCTATATAGATAAGGCTATCTTCACACTGACCTCCCTATTGTTACCATGTACAGTAAATGTTTTTGCGCTGAAAACTGCAATACATAACAGCGTGCAAAAATCTGCTGGTTGTGTTGTTTCATATATGTTGGCAGACGTATTCCTACAACATACACCCATATCTAAGGGATGAATGAAAAGGTTCCTATTTATAGATGTTACGTTGTTGCACTTGCATTTCTATGGAATTGGGGGCAATTATTGGAGGGTGTGGGGGGGGTCTATATGTAGTGTACGGCACAGTATTTGTAGTGTATACTGATGAGGGAGAAAACCGCTTTCTGTGCAGGGAACTAACTGGTAAAATTATATAATGTAGCTTAAAGGGGCCTGTTACTATATATACCTTTATAGATCTGCTGGGTTGCAGACATATTGGTGCCATTTATCAGTTTAAGGCTAAGGCTCCATGTAGCAAAATTCTGGTTAAAAAACAAAAAAAAACAACCTTATGGCCTGGGCTCCATGTTACAAAAATGCAGCATTTTTGGCTGCGGCAAAAACCGCTGCATTTTACAGTACCTGCAAAGTAGAGGAAAATCTGGCTAATCCCATCCACATCTAGCTGAAAAAATATGCAGCAGAAAAGCATCATTGTCAATTATACCTGCGGAAACGGAGGCATTTTCCATATAGATATAATAGAGGAAGGAAGTCCACAGAGGAAAACTCTGCAAGATTGCAAAGAGACACTGTGATAAAAACCGTGATCCGCCGGACCATCAAAATATCGTTCACGTGATGTGTTTCCGCTGGACCGTCAAAATATTGTTCACGTGATGTGTTTCCGCTGGACCGTCAAAATAGCTCCCATTCACACACACTGAAATGAATGCGGCCGTGTAATGGCCATTAAAAAAACAGCCGTCACATGTCTGATTTTTACTGTTGTGTGAATATAGGGTAAAGCTTTCCGTGAACAGATATACAAGCTCCACGTTGCGAGTTGCAGCCAAAATGCTTTGCGGAAAAAACTTTATTTTTTAATTATACCTATAGGGAATGCTAGAGTTTCTGTAAGTATAACTGACAGGCTGTAATTTACGGCTTTAAAAACGTGACGGTTTTAGAATACGCAGTATTTCTGCTGTGGATATTTTCTGCAATGTGTGGATGAGACTAGCCAGAATCCCATTCACTTTGCAGGGACTGTAAACCTGCCTGGTGTTTCCGCTTCGTGGGGCCCCAGACTTGTACTTATTAACTGCTAGGCAAGTCTATTTAGCTGTCGGTACAGCCATTCCTAGCAACTCCCCCCATACACATGCACGTTAGAGCTGACCAAGCATGCATGTATTCTGATTGACACCAGGGGAGTAAGTAACAGCCAGATAACTCGGCTCATCTCGCCTAAGAACAAAAGGATTGGGCATGTTTCCCCTAACTTTCCTCCAGCACATACAGCTGGGAAAATGTTGACATCGGATGATCAATCTTTCTGTCTCTCCATAACACTGAAAAAAAAAGCTGAAACATAAATGTAAGAGGTTGTCTGAAGTTGTGGCAGAGGCAGAGGAAGGTCACTGGTCCGTTATTCCCTCCTCCACACTTGCTGTACCGCCTACATCCTCCTCTGCTGTCTCGTTCCTGGCACTTCAAATCCTGTGCCTGCGTAGTAACGCTCTGTACTGCGTATGCCCGAGTGCCATTTTGGTGTAGCCCGCTATAGAACAGCATACTGAGCAGTATACTGAGTTCTATAGGCAGCTACAAGAAAATGGCGCTTGGGCATGCGCAGTAGCGCTCAAAATGGAGTGTTAATGCGCATGCATGGGATTTGATGTGCCAGGAGCAAGACAACAGAGGATGGTGGTGGTGTGAAGGTAGACCATGTCCATTCTTATTTTTATACATGCTTTATACTGCTTAAGAAATTATATTTTGCAACGTTTATACATTAAGATGGCGCCTGTATCCAGTACCACACCCAGATGCTGACGCACATGATCGTCATGTGGTTTACAAGAAAGACAGTATCATTTCCTGGGAACTCGAAAGCTAAGAGATGTTGAAATTTAAGAGCCAATGACTGATCGCCAGTGTATTCGGATACAAGACGTATATGCTTACAGCCTGCCGTTATCTTATCTTTATTCCTGTATAAAAACTGTAACTTCCTCAATAAACCTCAGTACTGTGTGAGTAGCCACGGCGTCCAGCATGGCCTGAGATTGAAACTGAACCACCTTGTGTCAGAGTCTCTCTTAGCAAGCGCGCACATGCCTGATTGATTTGGAGCAGGTGACTGACCACTGGAAGTGACCCGTATTCTGGCGGAGGTCACTACCTCAACAGTGGTACAGCAATTGTGGAGGAGGAGGGAATAACGGAGCACAAGCCACAGAGGGGGGTTAATGAGGTATGATGCAGGGGGTGCTCGCCGGCCCTGGGGAACGCCCAGGGTGGTCTGTGAGCCCATTAGCATATTGTTTTTACCGATTTTTACTAAAAGCGGTTGGGGGGGGGGGGGGTCTTTGGAAGAACTGGAGACAGCACCTGAATAACCTTTTTAAAGGCTATTCAGGCATATGCTTAGCTCAAAATCCGTTTTCTGAATGACAGAGCCCCAGTTCATATTTATACTGCATAGCTATGCTTAAAATAACACATACCATGTATTCAGGTCCCCGCTCTTTGTTACTTTCATGAGTGCATCAGCCAATCAGGGGTCGACCTCTGATCCTCCATTAGAACATAACATCACTGCTCAGTCACTGAATCGCATTTGTAGAGGCCAAAGCTCAGGAAGACCGGGGGCCCAAACAGAGAATCTCTGCTGGGCTCATGAATGGGGGAGTCTCTGCTGGATCCCCAGATGAATGGATAAGTGCATACTGTTAGTTATTTTAAGCCCCGCTATGTAGTAAAATTGAAACTGGAACATCCCTTTAATACAATCTTTACTGAGCGGATTTTTATATAATGCTGTCATTCACCAATGTGACCATACACACGGCCTTGTGCACTTAGCAAGATATCACCATTTGTCCACCATCTGCTCCTACTTGTGAACATTTTGCAAGTGCAAGACATTTACATAAAGTGCCTTATCTGTATCTTCTATTTTACCACATTCCATTTCAGATAAAGGGGTTGGCCACTTCATTGGTACTGTGTAGGCGGCATAATGACTTATTTGGCCAGATGTCCATACATCAGTAGCCATCTTATGGCCAGTTGCACCATCTGCAAAGGACAGGAGGCCGACTAAGCAGGGGTGGAGTAAAACATGACTTCACTAATCTAGAAAACTTAGCAGAACTTAAAAAAGATGTCATATAATTTTCCATAAAAAGACTAGAGTTCTGATGCCCCACCACCACCAGCTGTTTGAGGAGGTTTCAGCATTCACATGAGCACTGTGCCAAGCACAACGCTGTCCATCGTATAGTGGCTGAGCTTGGTATTACAGAAATGTGACTCAGGAACTTAAGGTCATAGACCATTAGTTGTGCCCTGAGTGCCACTTCAAAAAACAAATGGTCGGCAATCCCCTTTGAGAGTCACTGATATAAAGTACCAATTAAGTATCCAACCGTTTTAATATTAGTAAATTATATGAGACACATCAGATTAGGAAAAATAAATATTCTTCACCTCATTATGTCCATAAAATCATTCCACAGTCTGGCCGGCTTTATCCCTAGAATATCTAGATAATGATACAAGCTCGTATGGGAGGTAATAAAGGTATCTACATATAGAACACCTTGTCATCTTGTTTGGTTTCAGATGTTTGCATAGGAGTTCTTAGTATTTCGTTCTTCATTGGCACAGGCCAGGCTCTCTAGGTTGTTCTCCTAGAATTTGTGACGCGCAGAGCTAAACCAGCAAAGGACCGCACTGCATAGGTGGACACTTTGTGGCAAACTCCAGCATGAGATATATAATTGGAGGCCAAGCGATAAAGTCTTTCTGCCCCAAATGTGTTGAAATGGCCAGGAAGCACCTTGTCTACCAGGCCTCTGTCCACCAAAGCCTTGAGGCGTTCGCAAGATCTGACATACTCAGGAATATTACTGTAAGGAAGCCAGTCTATCATCGATCCATCGTAAGCGACGTCACCGCTGAACAGGATCTTGCGATCTCTATCGTGTAAGCAAATACTGCCTCGTGAGTGTCCTGGCATGTGCATCACTGTCAGCTGTCTGTCACCGAGGCTGATGATGTCACCTGAAAAATATAACAAGTCTTGTTAAAACATGTGATGATGAATACATGAACAGCAGAGCTCAGTATCCAATATGTGTAATGAAATACAGTCCTATGAAAAAGTTTGGGCACCCCTATTAATCTTAATAATTTTTTGTTCTAAATATTTTGGTGTTTGCAACAGCCATTTCAGTTTGATATATCTAATAACTGATGGACACAGTAATATTTCAGGATTGAAATGAGGTTTATTGTACTAACAGAAAATGCGCAATATGCATTAAACCAAAATTTGACCGGTGCAAAAGTATGGGCACCCTTATCATTTTATTGATTTGAATTCCCCTAACTACTTTTTACTGACTTACTGAAGCACAAAATTGGTTTTGTAACCTCAGTGAGCTTTGAACTTCATAGCCAGATGTATCCAATCATAAGAAAAGGTATTTAAGGTGGCCAATTGCAAGTTGATCTCCTATTTGAATCTCCTCTGAAGAGTGGCATCATGGGCTACTCAAAACAACTCTCAAATGATCTGAAAACAAAGATTGTTCAACATAGTTGTTCAGGGGAAGGATACAAAAAGTTGTCTTAGAGATTTAACCTGTCAGTTTCCACTGTGAGGAACATAGTAAGGAAATGGAAGACCACAGGGACAGTTCTTGTTAAGCCCAGAAGTGGCAGGCCAAGAAAAATATCAGAAAGGCAGAGAAGAAGAATGGTGAGAACAGTCAAGGACAATCCACAGACCACCTCCAAAGAGCTGCAGCATCATCTTGCTGCAGATGGTGTCACTGTGCATCGGTCAACTATACAGCGCACTTTGCACAAATAGAAGCTGTATGGGATAGTGATGAGAAAGAAGCCGTTTCTGCACGTACGCCACAAATAGAGTTGCCTGAGGTATGAAAAAGCACATTTGGACAAGGCAGCTTCATTTTGGAAACAAAAATTGAGTTGTTTGGTTATAAAAAAAAGGCGTTATGCATGGCGTCCAAAAAGAAACAGCATTCCAAGAAAAACACATGCTACCCACTGTAAAATTTGGTGGAGGTTCCATCATGCTTTGGGGCTGTGTGGCCAATGCCGGCATCGGGAATCTTGTTAAAGTTGAGGGTCGCATGGATTCCACTCAGTATCAGCAGATTCTTGAGAATAATGTTCAAGAATCAGTGACGAAGTTGAAGTTACGCCGGGGATGGATATTTCAGCAAGACAATGATCCAAAACACCGCTCCAAATCCTCAGGCATTCATGCAGAGGAACAATTACAATGTTCTGGAATGGCCATCCCAGTCCCCAGACCTGAATATCATTGAACATCTGTGGGATGATTTGAAGCGGGCTGTCCATGCTCGGCGACCATCTAACTTAACTGAACTTGAATTGTTTGTCCAAAATACCTTTATCCAGGATCTAGGAACTGATTAAAAGCTACAGGAAGCGACTAGAGGCTGTTATCTTTGCAAAAGGAGGATGTACTAAATATTAATGTCACTTTTCTGTTGAGGTGCCCATACTTTTGCACCGGTCAAATTTTGGTTTAATGCATATTGCGCATTTTCTGTTAGTACAATAAACCTCATTTCAATCCTGAAATATTACTGTGTCCATCAGTTATTAGATATATCAAACTGAAATGGCTGTTGCAAATACCAAAATATTTAGAACTAAAAATGATTAAGATTAATAGGGGTGCCCAAACTTTTTCATAGGACTGTATACATTACTATACATTTATCTCTATGGGGCTGCTAGAGATAGCCGAGTGCTGTACTTGGGTTTTCTTTGGTAGTCCCAGAAAGTCGAACAAAGCGACAGGACCACCATTGTTCTTATCAGTGAAGGTCCAAGCCACACATCCCCTAACCTGTGGACAGATGAGAAGTTTTGTTTATGGAACCTTTAACTCTTTCTCTGCCAAGGATCTCTGGATATTTTGCACCTCTGGTAGTCAGAGCAATTTTCACAGTTTTGAGATGGACAAATAAAACCTAAATTGCAACGTTAAAAAATCATGTTAACCCCCCCCCCCCCCCCATACATATATACTTTCTGAAAGGGGACACCTACAGCATTGTCAAAATGCCACTTGGTACTGTATGCGAACAAGCACCTTTATACAATTTTGGTATTAGTTGCTAAGGGTGAGTTCACACTACGTAAACGGCAGCTTATTCTGAGCATAATACACACGTTCAGAATCAGCGGCGTATAAAGCAGTTCCATTCATTTCTATGGGAGCCAGCATACGAGCGCTCCCCATAGAAATGAATGGGCTGCCTTTTTCACTACGAGCAGTCCCATTGAAGTGAATGGGAAGTGCCGGCGTGTACGGGACGGCATGAGCAGAGCTTGCCGTATACGCCGGCACTTCCCATTCACTTCAATGGGACTGCTCGCAGTGACAGAAGCAGCCCATTCATTTCTATGGGGAGCGCTCGCATGCCGGCTCCCATAGAAATGAATGGGAAGTGTACGGCAGCCCTGCTGTAACGCCGGCGTGTACGGCTGTGATACACGCTGGCGTTACTCCGTGTGAATGCAGCCTATGGGTAAGTTCACATGGGTTTTTTTGGTCAGGATTTTGAAACCGTATTCGCCTCAAAATCCTGACCAAAAAGACGGCTCCCATTGAAATCAATGGGAGCCGGAAAGGTGTTGGCTTGTTCCGGCTCCCGGATAAAGAAGCGAGATGCTCATTCTTCAGGCTCCTCCTGAATTGGGCCTAATCTGGAGCAGAGTGCACAGCTACCCGTTTTTTGGACTGGAACCTGAGGTGGCCTCTGCCTCACATTCCGGTCCAAAAAAAACCCATGTAAACTTACCCTTAGAGCTTCCTTTATATTTCCCATTCCTTTTTAAAGGCACTCCTGATTTTGGCTCAAATATGCAACAAAAAAACAAAGATGCATTTCCGCAACGTGGGGCTTTAGCAAGAGACAGATATCAACCCTGCGGAACAATGCTGAAGCAGAGCCTCAGGAGTCCCCATGAATGAGGCTAATCGGCTAAACCAAGCTGGGGACTTGGCGGCAAGACCAAGCTGGAGGTTTATTTTTTCAGTGACAGATTCTGCCATGTGCCATAAGAAAATACTTATGGTATACTTCTCCATTCTGCTAAATCTACTCTTGGCTCATAAAAATCACAGCAAAATCTGCAATGTGTGGCCTAAGGTAGGGGTCACAAATATTTGGCCCCTGAGGCTGTGGGCTGATTCTGCCCCGGAGTCTGCCTCGCGACAGCACCCTCGGTCGCGGCAGGCACATTTTGGTCCTATTCTGACACAGCTTCCTGCATCAAAATCAGGACCAAAATACGCGGGCCCTAGCCCTGTGTGAACTAGCCCTAAGTCATGGCAGAAAATTGAAGTGAGCTATATCTCAAGTCTATGCCAGTCTCTGAATGGTGCAGATTTCAATTTTGTTGTACAAGACCTCCTATGGTGAGCCGGCTGAAGTCTCTTAATAATTTGGGTACATCTGCTACCTGCTCTCACATTTTAACACTAGTGGGCAATTTATCCCATGTGTGTGAAGCCGTGCTTACATGTAGCAGACCAATAATCACATTCTAATATGGCTTTATGACACAAGCGCGGACTCTGTGTGTGTTGTACAATGACATGTAAGTGGTCCCCAGTGAAGACATTACAAGCACCACTTCCAGGAAACCTTGAGCTCATCCTACAACAGTTACAAGTAATTATGGCTGCTGATCTAATATGCATGGGCGCGCGGAGCACAACATGACATACATAATGGATGATAACACTTCCATCATCTTGAGTGTGAACAAACATTCAGAAGCTATTACATGGGAGATAAGCTACTACTCCCCGAGCATGCGGCACAGTACTTTTATATGTCTGCTACCCACTTAAGAACTGCCTTCTGAGCATAGCACTAAAAGGGGTGATCACCTCAATCTGTATGATGGCAAATCGATCATAACTAGTAAATGCTTCCGCCGTGGAAACCAGAATATGCACAAGATCTGGATGTGCTTTCTACAACCAGATCAATGCAAAGGGTTCATGTTGCACTGTACAAGAACATTATGTCTTATTTCTGTCTACATTCACCTAGATCTAACTCAAATTACAGCAAAAGGAATGGCGAACCAAGTAATACAGAGACATGCCAGGTCCACTAAAGTGGTCGTATCTCATGGGCCACACCATACCATCTCATGGGGCATGCAACGTGGCTGGAAACCATTTCTCTGCAAGGGGCAGAATGAGTGATCAGGTCCTGAGGCCTCTGGAGGGCTGGTGCCAGCCAAACTACCCATCATCTTCAAATATTGAGACACTGGCTGCCAAGAAGAAGCCAGCTCAAGGTTAGGGGTGTGGGTCTCCGCTATAGCAGTGGGTAGCCTATGCTGAAAAGGCAAATAGGTCCCAACCTATATGTGCGGCTGGCACTGCTGCCCCACAAGCAAAAGGATTTTCTTGGCACACTGTGCATGCCAGTTTCTCTTTACCACTTAAGATTAAGAGCAGGATCTGTCACATGACAGACACCAAAGTGTCAATTTGGGGTACTCGGTTGGAACTTTTTTCACGAGAAATACTGCACTAAAGTGAGAGACACACTTTGCACTCTACTTTGACAAGAGTAAGGCCATGGATTCACTATATACCTGATAACACATTGGTGGAGATGGATGAGACCACTCAGAGACCTTCCAATTGGTTGATAGGATCCCAGCAGGGCCACCCCTTGTCACAAGTTTCTAGAAGTACAACCTCAATGCGGAAGAGAAGAGGTCAATGAAAAGAGGTACAGCTGGATTCACATCAGCAGCGTTGTCTCTGCACCTAGTTGGTTTCTGTGATCCGTCGACTAATCATAAAAACTGATTGGAACGGGTCATTCAAAGGGATCCTATCATTAAAACTCAATTTTTTTTCTGCCTACCATGTAGGAATAGCCTTAAGAAAGGCTACTCTTCTCCTACCTTTAGATGTCTTCTCCGCGCCACTGTTCGGTATATAATCCAGTTTTCGTCAGTATGCAAATGAGTTCTCTCGCCGCACTCGGAGCGAGCCCCAGCGCTCAAACAGCACTGGGAGCGTCCCCAATGCTGCGAGAGAACTCTCCAGCGCTGCCTCCATCTTCTTCAGGAACAAGTCTTCTTCGCGTCTTCTTCCGGCAGTGGCTTCAAACTTCTAGGCCTCGGGCAGACGACTGCTCATGCCTTTCGGCCACAAGAAAATGGCCGCTTACAATACTGTGTAAGTTTCTTGTGGCCGGCGGGCATGCGCAGTCGGCTTTGCCCTAGGCCCGAGGCCTAGTAGTTTGAAGCCACTGCCAGAAGAAGACGCAAAGAAGACTCGTTCCTGAAGAAGAGAAAGGCAGCGCTGGAGAGTTCTCTCGCAGCATTGGGGACGCCCCAGTGCTGTTTGAGCGCTGGGGCTCGCTCCCAGTGCGGCGAGAGAACTCATTTGCATACTGACGAAAACCGGATTATATACCGAACGGCGGCATGGAGAAGAAATCTAAAGGTAGGAGAAGAATAGCCTTTCTTAAGGCTACATGGTAGGAAGAAAAAATTGAGTTTTAATGATAGGATCCCTTTAAAAAACACATTGCTTCCAATGGGGTTTTAAGACCATCTCCTGATATACATTTGGAGCATAAGTCGGCATGCAGCCCTTTTGCTCCATCCAAAAAATGATTCACTGTTTTTCTGTACAACAGTGGCTGTGCAGGGGACTGCATTGTAGCCTAATTTTAGTGAATTCGGCCAGATGTGGGTGACTGGAGCAACACTGTGCAGGGAAACTGTAGGAGACACAGCTAAACCAGCACATGAACTTTGTTTCTGCAGTTCCCATCTAGAAATGTGAATACACAAAGAATACCAGGACAGCAAACATCTTACTGCAGAGACCACCCAGAAAGTAATCTAACTTACTGCATTATACAGGCCTGGTGATTACACTACTTCTCAATTTATATCTACTACTCAATGTAGATATATATTTCTATGCACAAAATATTGGTGTACGTCCCTAATAAATCTGGCGCACTTGTAGCTCCTCTTAGCCATGCCCCCTCTCCTAGACACTTTTCAAAATTGTTAAACATGTACAAAAAAAAATAAGGCTAAGGCCCCACGTTGCAAAAGCACAGCTTTTTTTGTTGCAAATTTTGTTGCGGTTTCTTGAGCCAAAGCCAAGAATGGCTACAAAAGGAATGGGACATATGTATATAGGATGTACTTATACTTCTACCTTCTGCTCAATCCACTCCTGGGTCATTCCATATCAAGTGATCCAAATAGGAATATTTTTTTTACCTGACGTCTTTAGATTTTTTTTATTTTTATTTTTTATGAAGTACAACTTAAGTTAATTACAAATAAAAAGTTTTGAATTTTTTTCTTCATCAGTTAATTTTTTATAGACTTCTAAAGTTTTGAAAAAGTGTGAATTTTGGCCTGGTATGGCTTTACATTTTTTAACATATGTTGGGCTAGAATTAAGATAAATAGGTGGGAGAGGCATCAATTTTCACAGAGCGGTAACGGCTTTCATTTGATATGTCACAAGACGATGTTTCTTTATATTTTGTTTTGGAGAAATCAAATTCAAAATTTTGATGCGCAATTGTGAAAAAAACGTATGTTTTAAAATTGTGAAAAAATGCATTTGTGTTACTTGTTTTCTTGCTTATATTTGTACAGGTTTTCAACTTGGGACCAAATTGGGATCAATTTTTTTAATTTTTTTTTTTAAGCCTTGAATCATCTGATTTTATGTTTGTGTGAGCTTCTTCCTTTTTTCTTTTCAAATTACAACTTGCTGAATTCAACATTTATATGCAACAATAAAAAAACATAAAAAACAAATACTGTAAGTGCCAGACAAATACATCTTATCATCAGAACACAACTTGTTCAGCATTTTCAACCTGAATGCATTGAACAAACCGAAAGAAAAAAGCTGCTCATATCCTCAAGTGCGATTTTCTAAATAGTCTCATCCTAATTATATGTTAACAAGAGTACAAGAACCAATATTTATAACACCTATTTCTACATGTAACTATTGTTTTTTATTATATCACTAAACATGTAATTTATTAAGAAAAATAGTCCAGTAGATAAATCCTCATTCTATAAAATATGAACTAATCAAACAATTAATAGGACATTTTTAAACTACTGGCCTTTTATCATCAATTTGTCCTTTCTAGTGAGTGAAATGTAATCTTGTCCATAAGCGCTTACTAGCAATGGCCATTTCCTTTTGCGTCAAAGAGTATGTATGGCCTATCATGGTGTTCGGCTCCACCTGAGTTAATATCTGATTTTTGTTGACTTGTAAAACGTCTGGTTTTCTTGGATACAAAAAGGATGGTGAAGACCAGAAGGATGCAAAAAAGTCAATTTTATGTCTTCATTTTCACAATCTTTGGAGAGTACAGTAGCCAGCCACCAGCGCCGATCATATTCACAGGTCACATAACCAGTTATGTCATCCATTGCCAATCTTGTGCCACCTTCTACCACTTCATGGACTTCACTGTCCACAGGCTGAACAGATCTGAATTCAAGATTTTCGGAATGACACTGTAATAGTTATATTTTAAAATATAATCCCATCGCGATCCCAACTTGAATTTTGGTACAGATGTGGCTAAGAGCATAGCAGGCCCATGTGCATTTTTTTGAAATTTTTAAATAAAACGTTTTTTTCAGAAATGCGTTTTAAAATTTTGCGTTTGCGTTCACATGGGTAAAATATTAACAAAGATACTCTGGTGACATATTTGGTGAAAGCCTGTATAGTTCTGAGTAGAATGGCGTTTATTTTGTTTCTCTATCTTTTTTCTAGCCTAAGTTATGAGGAGAAATGTAAAAGCAGGCAACACAGAAATTCGCACTTTTTCTGAACTTTGAAAATCAATTAAAAATCCAAAAAAAATTCTAGAATTTTTTTTTCTTCACATTTTGCATTCTCTGACACACTATTACCAAATAACAAAATCTCAAAAGAATTAAAAATATAGAGGGAAAAATCATTGGTTCACTTGACATGGAATGACCCTCCTGGCTTTGGCTCAAAAAACCGCAGCAAGATCTGCAACAACAAAAAACTGTGTTTCAGCAACATGGGGCCTCAGCCTAAAACTCATAAATCTAGAACGATCCAGTTATACCAATTTCTGGTGCAATTTAAGCCTAAATTTTGCTTTGTAAATATCTGCCATAGACTTTAAATGAAGTGGGGACACCTCTGTATACAATGGATGGACCTCAGTGAGGCAGTGCTTTCTTGTGTTCTTCAACTTTGGCTTCTGAGAAAAATATGGAGATATCCTTTACATTAAATTGTCAGTTATTCTATATATTATACTATATATACTAACATCATACTTATGGGGGATCACCCTGTAACATAAGTCAACACAATCAACATTCATAGCTTCTGGCTATAAATGGGCCATGGCTTTAAAGTCTACCAATTACTATTAAAGGGGTTGTCCAGGATAACCGGAAATCCCTACACTAATCTAACTCCACCCCCCCTCCTACTTTATAAATAACATAATTAATATTATGTGACCACCCCAGGGATATGGAACTATACATAGTCATTGTGTTACATGACTATGGCCAAAATGTTGAAAAGTTATGCAAGACAGATTCTGGCAGTGAGATACTGAAACTTTGTATCCTGTTCTCTGATGTTATGGGGAATATTGTATTTCTCATAAAATAACAATTCTGGAGAATCCTTTCTTAGAACTCTGCAGTGTGGTGTCCCTCTATTATTCCTTCTGGACTCCTAGAGATCATGAGAACTTTGAAACAGTGACTCCCAGTACCCCATGTGAATTGGGATGTGGTGCCATGTTTAGTTGCAATTCCATTCACTTCTATGGGAATGTCACAAGCCCATAAGCCCCACAGAAGTGACTGTTAGGGTGCATTTGGAGTGTAATTTTTACACGTGTAAAAAATTTACACGTGTATTTTGGAGTGGTTTTTTTTTACATGTGGCGTTTACGGAACGTTTTTGGAGCGTTTACGCGTGTAGAAAAACATGCTCCGTAAACGCTCCGTAAACGCCACATGTAAAAAAACGCTCCAAAATACGCGCGTAAATTTTTTACACGTGTAAAAATTACACTCCATTTTACTCCGTGTGAATGCACCCAAACTATTGGAGCACATGTGCACTACTACTCCATGGACACTGGGGGCACTTTCTTGTGATCACTGAGGGCCTCAGCCAGAGGTGTAACTTAAAACTCCTAGGCCCAGTGCAAAATTGGTAATGGGGCCCCAACCCACCTTCATGGTTATTCATGGGTATCTTTTAACATAGCGGTATATTTTATGTGGCAGTGGGACCTTTGGGTGCTATCGCTGCACCCCTATAATTGTACCCCGTTCCCACTGATTGCAACCCCAGGGATCAGACACTTTTCTCCTATCCTATGGGTGTCTGCAATGCTAAACCTCTGTAAGTTTCCTGCCATCTTTCTGTCCTGGTACTGAGCACCAATGTGCAGCAATTACGCCATGACTCCAGGGCAAGGTCAGACTCGTGTTACGCCAGTGTTAGTGAATCCCCCCGGACCCAGCAGTGCTAATACTGAGGGAGTCCCTGCCTCCACTAATGGGTTAATAGCAGGTAGCTGAGCTCCATGCCTATACAGTGTATAGTATACACAGTGTACAGTGCTCCGTATTTACCGTCCTCCAGGATGTGGGTGGGGGTCACCGCTTGCACCTTGAACTGACTGGCACTCCAGCCGGGGGTCGGGGGCTTCACCACTTCGCTGTCGGACAGCCAGGTGACGGTCTCAAAGTTATCTCCGCGGATGAGCGCGTCCGCCTCGTCCCGGTGCACCGCCACCTGCTCGAACTGGTGCAGGCCACCGGCGTGATCGAAGTGGACATGAGTGGCCACAGCCATGAGCGGCCGGCGCCCGGAGCCGCCTTCCTTGCCGTGTGGGAGCAGCCCAGCAGCGCACAGGTAGTCCGGCAGGCTGCGCAGCCCGAGCCCCGTGTCTATAACCAGGTCCTGGTGGGAGCCGCGCACCAGCCAAATGTTCGCCCGGTTCCCGGACTCATAGAAGCGCTCTTGTATCCAGAAGACGCCGTCGCCCAGGGCCTTGTGTGCGTACCACTCCAGCGCCGCCATGGCGGGACGCTCAGTCCGGACACTCCGGGCACGGCGCCTGTTGCAGTCAGCACCTAGGGCAGCGCCCACAGACTTGTCATCCAAGTGTAGCTTCCGAACGGGCCTCCACCAATAGCAGATGAGTCCTGAGGCGCGTCATTAGTTAGTGGGCCAATGAGGATGAAGTACTAGGGAAAGATTGCCGTGTAGACCCGCCCCTTCTTGTGAGTTTCTTTAAGATCGCTGGTGATCGGGGACTGACCTGAGCTACTTAGCAACTACTGGGGGCGCCTTAAAGGGAATGTCCACCAGTCTAACCATAGACTCAATGCACGTAGAATATTTGTACTTTTACTAATGCTGATGTATAACCTGTATTAGAGCTGTACAATACTGCAGACTTTCAAATGAAATCACCTAGCATTCCTTACTCAAACATGTATGACATTTAGGCTGGGGACACACATGGCATAAACGACAGGATTTGGCCACAGCAGAAACGCCACAGAAAAAAAGCAGCATTTACAGTCCCTGCAAAGTCCCTGATTCTTGTGAACCCAGGAAAATACATGCATCTGATAAGCTGTGATTTCCAAAAACATTGCATTTTTGGAAATCGCAGTATGTAAATTATTGCTATAGAAACGTCGGTGGTTTCCCTATAGGTATAATTGAACAGAAAGTCCAACACCTGGACCCCGAATGGCATTTACTTAACTACAGGACCGAAGTGTCCAATTGTCATCAAAAACTGCACATCTCTTGAAAAACTATCGACTGACCATAATGATGAGGTCAATGACAATAATAATAATAATACATGTTATTTATATAGCACCAAAATATTCCGCAGCCCTGTACAATTTGTAGGGTTCAAGTACAGACAAAAAGATACACTATAAAGAGATAGTCACTTCACACAATGGGACTGAGGGCCCTGCTTGCAGGAGCTTACAATCTATGAGGTAGCATTGCTCATACAATGATCAGACAATTTTGTAATAGAGGTTACTGTCATTACACAAAGATAAAACTGTATGAGCCGTCACCAGTCGTGTCCTTTAAAGTGGACCTTTCTTCTCATACATATGTGGTTTTATATACTGCTGGAAAGCAGACAGTGCGCTTTCCTGCCATTAGTTTTGTCACTGATATCTCCCCACTGTCAGAAGGGCATTCCTCATAGCTCAGCTTCATTGCTGGGCTGTGAAGAACGGCCCCTCCCATGCAGTACTTGTCCATAGACTTTAACTGGAGGGGGGCGTCACTCATAGCTCAGGGTTATCGCTGACAGTAAAGGGCTATGGGCGAATACTGTTGGGGTGGGCGTTCCTCACAGCCCAGTGATGACGCTGAGCTATGAGGAATGCCCTTCTGACAGTGGGGAGATATCCAGCTCCAGGGCACATAATGGGAAAGTTGGCAAAGCGCTGAATTCAGCCCACTGTCGGCTTTCTAGCAGTATATAAAACTGAATATGTATGAGAACATGAAATGTCCTCTGTAGAGGGGTTATGCCTCCAAAAATATTTATCCTCTATCCATATGATAGATAAATTGCTGATCAATGGGGGAACGACGATGGGGAAATCCTACCAATCCTGAGAACAAGGGTGTTTTACTTCCATTGTCAATGTAGCCATGATGGATACAGGGATACCGCAACTCCATTCATTTCAATAAGAGTACCAGAGGTAGCTGAACTACAACACTTGGCTATCTCTGGCGTTCCAATTGATAAGAATGAGGCAGACATCCACCTGCAGTCACCACTACTACATTGACAACAGAGGTAAAATACTGCTGAGACCTCCACCAATCAGCTACTTATCCTATGGACAGAGAATAAAAGTTGTTTATGGCATAGCCGCTGTAAGAATATAGACAATGACATTGCCTTATTTATTGTTTCACTATGATATTAACTGAATTAGAGAAAACACTGCTCATGGATTTGGTTTATGGATCCTACTATGAGTGAGATCATTCCCATTTCCAGAAATCCTACAGTTTCTTGGCACAGTAAGGACAGATTGTGCTGTGAGAATGACTTAATAGCAGATCATGAGTTGTGATGGTAATATTGGCAACACATTATATTCTATAATTAATAGTCAAAGGGGTTAACTATAAGTCATTTATAAAATACAGCCAACCCGCTTCGGCTGTTTTTGTGCACTTTGCAGCTAATCTCGCTTTAGGATTGTATTCCAGTGTCACAATGAGGGGAGACTCCTTGTATGACATTTACATGTCCTAATAGGGCAGAAGTCCAGATGTGGAATGTAAACTGTGTGATGCTTTGATTTCCCTGTGGCGGCGCTGTAGGAAGACTGAACACTTGCAAGCAGGTTGCCCCAAAGATTATAGAAGATTTATGGAGGTCCAAATAGTAGGACATGTTAATAATCACCTTATGGTCAGGTCCCTTGTAATGAGAAGAAATATTTCAAGGTTCACAACATCTTTAACATCTGTCTGCTATACAAGTTAAAACATTTCCTTGCAAATAGATAGTAGAATTGTGACTACAAACATAGAACAAATCAAGTTAGGTACCTTAGGCTTTGTTCTCTCTCGTATGTACTTTCGTTACATTGCACAAAGGTCATTGAGTTGGGTGATTCCCTGTTGAGGACAATGAACACACTTGTGGCTGAGGTTGGCAATAGGTATCATGGATATTTTCTTGCTTGCAACATATTTATCCAGCATAATTGTAACGTGGGTGGTAGATGTGAAATAGTGTCTCCATGGAAACAAAAGTACTCAGTAAGTGGGATTTATATACATGCACTTCTTTAAAGGAGCAGTCCAGCAAAAACACTGTTCTCCATCCCTGCACCCCTCACCTGGTTGTCTCTCACACTCTACACTTGCAGATCTTTACAGTATACTGCATTTGTTTCCATGCACCATCCTGTCTGCTCTGATTAGAATCCATCTTGATTTTTAGATTCCTCTTCCTGTGTTATCAATTCAAAAATACCTTAGCACAGCATCACATGGACAGCTAGAGACAATAACATCTCTGCCTGCAAGGAAGATTCAATTCTGCTAAAAAAAAGTTTTACTATAAGTATACCGTTTTCAATGAAATGGAAAGACGGCGCTCTCAGGTCACAACAGGATTTTATTGAATAAGACAATGATGCCTTGGCCGGTGTCCATCAGACGTGCTGCCTCCTCCACCTGACGGTAAACCCCAAACGTAGTTGTGAGCGATTGTCACAACCTCATCAGGTGCGAGGCCATTTGGTCCTTTTAAATTACATCTTCTGGTTATCTCCACCAAAATTTATCAGACATTCTACACTATATAGTGTGCTCGGTGACTCTTTTGTTTTTTACTATAAGTATAGTCAGGGTGACTGAGCTGTCATCTTCTGTATTACAACTATGTGACAGGATCCCCTCTAGTCATGAGCACAAGGCTAACTACATCTTTATTTGATATAGGTAAACATCAAAGTTGTGGGACAGTTTCAACAATCCCACTTTTTTTTTCTCAAACACAATGTCACCATGTAGCTCTAGCTTAACCCTGGATCAGGCCTTAAAGGGGTATTCCCACCTCACATACTCATCAGTCTTTACTGCTGTAAAATCTTCTTTCTTCCTGGTTTCTTGCATCAATTGGTGGGCGGGGTTTCACATGCAACATGCCATTTAGCTCCGTCCCCAAATTCACGTGTAGCTCCGCCCACCCATATTGGACTATGAAGTACAGACAGGAGCAACTCCATTCTGTGTTACATACAGACACTGCCTGTCTCTGCCATAATGAACACAATTGAATTAGCTAGCCTGATAACTGGGGGAACAGAAGAAATGATAGCAGCTCCTCTCCCCTATCTGAGAGCAGGAAGGTCACGTGGTGTAGACACAGGAATAGCTAGAAACACAGGCTCGCTCCCGTGCACTTAGCCCCTCCTCCCTCCCCCTGAGAGCAGCAGATACATCACTTGACTCATGAGCAGCTAAGAGGGCTGTGGCCACAAAGAATTGAATAAAGTAAGATAGAGGACAAACAAAGCAGTTTTGCTGAAGCAATGTATTTAGGAAAAGTCTTACATCCGCATTAAAAAGCAGTATAGATAGGATCCTTGTGATGGGACAACCCCTTTAAAAGGCCATAATGACCAGGTAGGTTTTAGTGTTCTTGCTGATGTGATGATATGCAGAGTTATGTAGAAATACATGGCTTCTTCATAAGAGTTACAAATTCTATTTTTAACTTCTGAATTACTATAGTTTTGTAACATAATGTGCTTTTTTTATTTCTACAAAGCCAAAAGCTTCAAGTATGAGCCTGAGTCAGAAAATAGACAGGAAGTGGACCTGTGCTTAGGTATGTAGCCTAGGCTCATGACCCCCATATAAACCTTTGAACAACACAGTTGTGTCCATGGGTCCAGAAGACTGAATGAGGCCATGCTATCTGTGAAAAAAAAATGGATAGCACACAGACAAAAAATATGGTTGTGAGAGCTGGTCTTCATCCATCAGCTTGGAGACAACTGAAAACAATATAGCGTGCAAATGTATGCAGTTGTATGCAACCCTTATAGGCTAACCGTAGCAGTAATATCACACAGCACTGTCATGCAATAATGTATTGCACGATAAAGTGCACATATGCAGGCGTGGAGCACTGGACTAATAAATCAGGTCATATAAGTAGGCATAAGGGTGTGTTCACACATCAGTATGCCATCCGTCCGTTTGAATTCCGTTTGACACTTTAAAACGGACTGATACACATACTGAGTGCAAACTGACACCTTTTTATGCTGAAAGCAAACGTTCTCTGTCCCCTAGAGGACAGATAAGGGGATTAAAAGTAGCAATTGTAAACAAAGTAAAGATAAGGACATATAATAAATGTCCCTGTGTCCTCCTTATCTCTACTCTGTTTACAATTGCTACTTTTAATCCCCTTATCTGTCCTCTAGGGGACAGAGAACGTTTGCTTTCAGAATAAAAAGGTGTCAGTTTGCACTCAGTATGTGTATCAGTCCGTTTTAAAGTGTCAAACGGAATTCAAACGGACGGATGGCATACTGATGTGTGAACACACCCTTATGCCTACTTATATGACCTGATTTATTAGTCCAGTGCTCCACGCCTGCATATGTGCACTTTATCGTGCAATACATTATTGCATGACAGTGCTGTGTGATATTACTGCTACGGTTAGCCTATAAGGGTTGCATACAACTGCATACATTTGCACGCTATATTGTTTTCAGTTGTCTCCAAGCTGATGGATGACAACAAAAAAGCAATGCATTTCTATGGTGTTGCATGCAACGCATAACATGCAAAAGTCAATGCAAAAGTTGCACAAAAATCCAACCATGCTCGACTTTATGTTGCAAGTGACATCCAAGTGCTTTCTTTACAATCTTTGTATTTTTGCATATTTTATTCATGTGTATATGTGCAGGTGTGACAGAATGACAATATTTATTGTCAGTAAAATTTAAAAAAAAAGCAAGTGCAGACGCATGCCTGTCGTAGTGACATCGTGTTGCATTAAAATCTATGAATTTTAAAATCATGCAACAAATGTCTTCATGTAACTCTAGGGTAAAGGTAAAAAAAAAAAAAAAAGGTCACTGCTTCTTTAAAAAGTTCTCCCTTGATTAGTTCATCTGTTCCCAATATGAGTCCTGCTGGTGTATCGTACTCTGCCCTAGGAGCTGCAGGTCTCTAGAGAAGATCTTGCCGTGTGCTTTTTTTGGACGTTCTCACATTCTGCTGGTAAATAGTAATAACCTCACTTGTTTCCTGTGTTCTGCATTATATGAAGCCTGCACATCAATTATGTATCTACAGTATAATAAGAATTCAGAAAAATAATAGAAGATTGGTTGTACCTGTAAGCTATGTATATCATATGCAGAAGATATTTACGTGCCGATAATTCTCAGATCTAGTTTATTTTTTAGTAGAATCTGCTGTTGATCTTATGTAGAGGACCACTACAGCTATACGGTACTAATCAGATTTCACCAAATTTAGCTGGGCCTGCCAAAAGTCTGCAGATAAATATGTGTGTGGTCTGCTTAAGGCTAAGGGCTCCTTCACGTGGAGTATATGCTCGCTGATTCTGAATATGTAACACGTTCCGTATCAGCGACGTTAAAACAGATCCCATTGCTTTCTATGGGAGCCGGCATACGTGCGCTCCCCATAAAAATGAATGGGCTGCTTTTTTCTCTATAGATTTCAATGTGATACGAGGGTATGCCGACTCCCATAGAAAGCAATGGCATCTGTTTTAACGCTGCCGATATGGAACGTGTTACACGTCCCAAATCAGCGAGCATATACTCTGTGTGAAGGGGCCCTAACTTTGCGCAATCAAGTTACATCCATGTGTGAACCAGATTTACTGGCCTCAACAGTATGCCATTATAGTTATCTATATTGCTAGGAGTCTCTGCTTACCAGTGACATACTGTACTGTAATCTCTATGGGATAATATATAGCCAAGAGGCAGGGAGTCCTAGCAGCATAGATGACTATAATGCTACGAGTCTGTGTCCTGGCATGATATTCAGGTTAGTAAATCCGGCACATACACAAACTGAGTTTCACGATTGAAGATGATGCAGATGAAACCCGCAGCAGTAATTGACATGCTGCAAGTAAAACAAAAACAAAAAAACAACGCAAATCATATGTCTGTGTGGATTTTACATGTGTAATGTCATCTATTATGCTATTACTGTAGATCCCAGAGGCCGCGTGTCTAATAGATGTACTGCATATATTTATTCTAGTAGTGTGCTTTGTGGTAATACACATGTAAAGGGGCTATGTAAAACCACAATGTTTTGCCACAATTGTCACAAATGCCCAAAAATCAGCAGAAAAAAAAGCATAAATGTAAGTGCATTTTTCTTGTGGTTTTGCAATAATATATCATTCTGATTTCATATAGAAGTACTTTAGAATCGGAGAATACATTTACGTTCTTTCCGCCAATGTTTTATTGGTCCAATTTTAGGCCCAAATTCTGTGGGGTGGTACTGTGAAGCTTATAATCATGTAATGTATGAAAAACATTGTTAATCTTAAAAGCTGAATGCTAGATATAGTTGCTTATGCTTGAAATGGGTATAACGTTATATGATAAGATGGCGCCTGCATCCAGGATGGGAGCAAAAAAAACCAAATGCTTGGCTTGCTGCCAGAAGACAGCTCTCCAAGGTTACCACGCAGGACCAGTAGTAGCTGGCTATATATGGAACTTTTTAAACTTTTTCTGTTTGATTGACATGTCCCATACCAATCAGGAATGAATATGAAAATGTATGTTGTTGTTATCTCTCTTACTTTCTCTGCTACTATTTAATCCCCATAGTTTTAAATAAAAGTGCCTCAACACACATTCCTCAGCTGAGAGAGGAACGAATACCAACATATAGAGTGGTGTGACTTCTTCACCGCCTGGCACTCAGCCTAATTAATTAGGACGATGACAGTAAGTCGGAAACGTGCCATACGACGACGCGTAGGAACGGATCAATGTGATTTAGTGTGCAGCGAGGAAGACTGTACCATGTTCAGTACAGTACAGTCTTTCTCGGTTCCGGACTACTGCACACTAAATCACGTACTGTACAGGGAGAGCTGGCAGCTTGCAAAGACGAGCCTGCAGCTTGCTGTTACGAGGAGCTTACTTTTTCTCATAGGAATGAATTGAACAGCGTTGATTGGCCAGTGTACAGCATTCGGCCAATCAACGCTGGTTCGTCTGTGAGGAGGCGAAGTCTAAGATTGGACCACAGCAGTTTCCATTGTGGTCTGATTTTAGACTCCGCCTCCTCACAGACGAGCCTCTGGTAGAACCAGCGTTGATTGGCCGAATGCTGTACACTGGCCAATCAACGCTGGCCAATGCATTCCTATGAGAAAAGGTCAGCTCCCGCATAAATGCAAGCTGCCAGCTCTCCCAACTAGCAAGGACCTACTCGCTCATCTCTAGTCTTAACCACGAAACGTTGTAACTCGAGACCGTTGTAACCCGAGGACTACCTGTACAAATTTAGATCCTAGGGAACATGAAGTAGTCTAATGGTCTTTGGACAAGAAGATATTATCAGCATTGCATATCATTCTGCCTTCTTTATCATTACATTTTGTATAAATGTCAGATATTACATATTAGTTAATAGTAAGAACAATAGAAAAGTAATCCTATGTCAAAACGTTACTGTTTTGTATCAGGTATGGCTGGTAAAGGAAGGGGACGAGGAGCAAACTTTACCTTTGACCTGCAAGCCATTGGCTTTTCCAGGGGTGATGCTCTTCCAGAAACGCAAGTACAGCCCTCAGAGGCGTACCCAGTAAGTGAAGTGTTGATGCTATGGTTTTATGAACAGAAGCCCCACACCCACCCGCCACTCAAAAAAACAAGGAAGTAACCCAACCAGATTAAAGAAAAGGACAAATGTCAGTTGAGATCTGTAATAGGCCTTTGACAGCGTAAAGTCCTTGTTGTGCCCTATAATGATGGGTAGATGTTATAAAATGCATGTTACCTTCCTATGGATTCAGTTTTCAGCCTAGTAAGAAGATACCTTAATGTACATCTTATGCGTCTTCATTCTCATCCGTATGATATTGATTCCTGCATTATGGGAATAATAGTGTATGTGTAATAGGATCTTCATATTTAAGAAGAACTGTTATTCTTTGATTCCTATATTAGCTAAATTCTGCTTCTATCCTTTCCTGCTTATACTAGCATATAGACTACAAACCGGCTTGCTTACTAGAAGGAGAAGAACATGGCTATTTATTGGCATTAAAACAAGAACTACGAGGAAACATGAAATATTTACCTTACTATATGGGAACAAGTGAACAAAAGTCAGGTATAGTACATTGGCTACTGTATGGATGGATGTATGCAATGGATACGGCCATGAATGCAGGAACTTTCTATGATCTGGCACTTGTCAAAAATCCATAAATTCCTTATTTTGGACACTACATGTATGTGAAGATAACCAGGCCATAATAAGGAAATCACAGCTGGATTTCAGTATATAGAATGTTCTTTCTTTCATGGTCGTTTCTATCCAATCATGGCCGTATCTATTGGCAACCTATTAAGACAACAGACTGTCACCACTGAGATTATTAGAGAAAATCTTTAATTAAACATTAATTAGAGGGAGAATTTTAGAATTAGTTTTCTACTAAAACAAAGTACAAAAGGTTAATAAAGCTTATTACAAAAGTGTTCCGCAATCCCCTCGCTACACAATAGTGAAACAAAAATTACATTTTAGGAATGTTTTTTTGAATCTTCTGAATATTATCTTTGAACTCTACAAAGTATATAGCTTTTTTGTTTCAGGTATTGAAAAGTATAGTATAAAATATCTGAAGGAAGCGGAGAAGAAGCGAATTGAACAGTGGACCCCAGGTGATACAAAGTAATATAAAACATTGAGTTTATCATATTCTATAGCTTGTCTAATAAGAGCAGGCGGTTAACCCTTTATAGAGAAGATGCAGAGAGTATGATGCTAGGGCCAGGAGCTTATACTACAGATAAAATTTGCCATGAAATAAATCGGTGCAGTAGTATTTACCGTAGATTTTGACACAGATTCCATTACAAATGGAACGCGAATAAGCATGCTGCAGAGTTTACTTGAGCTTCACGTAGAATAGACATGGGATTTCCTAATCGGCAAGTTCACACAGGGATATTTGGACCAGATTTTGACGCAGAAGCCACCTAAGAATCCGGTCCAAAAAACCGCCTTCCATTGACTTCAATGGGAAGCATTCACTTCCTTTATCTGCGAGCAGTTTCTTCCCACTCGCAGAAAAAAGAAGCGAGCTGCCCTATCTTGCCACGAATTTCACGGCTGAATCAGTCGCGGACGTCCGCGGCGCGACACTCCCTCCCGACTGGGCCCATTCATTTGGGCCTAATCTGCAGTGGAATGCAGCGACTGTTGAGCCAAGGGAGGCATTTTTTGGGAGCGGATTCTGAGGCGGATTCCACGTCAAAATCCAGTCTAAAAAACAGAGTGTGAACTTACCCTTAGAGTGATTACAAAAATTATATCAAATCCTCAGTATGTGAAGCCTGCCTAAAGCTAAGACCTCATGCAGCAAAAAAAGCATTGTGGAAAATAACCACGGCGGCAACACAGTTTTTCCTGCAGCTCTTTTCATTGCTCTCTATTGCAAGCAGTACATTAAATCTACTATTGTATCTGCAAGCATGTGTTCACTTATGTGAAGGTAGGGGAGCAGTTTTTTAAAAAAACATTTGCAGATATTGGAAAATTCACATATAGTCTGACTGTGTTTTTATTTGCCTTTCTTCCAATGGCAGACTGGAGATTACTTCCCAGAGAAATGAAAGCTGTCAAGAAGAAAAAAAAGAAAGGTATAAACTATCCATATATAGAAAAGATCAGTATATATGATGAGAAACACAAAATGAGGAGCTTCTAGTTCTCCATCTACAACCTGTATAACTAGTGTGTTCTGGGCCATGAACTATATATTCACATTGTATGGATATCTGGATTGCATACAGGATTTCAGAACTTTACAGTGTTTTCTATTGCAGTATTTTTCTCCGACCCTGTTCAGTGAGACCTCTTGTGCGCTTTCTTTACAAATAAGAGGGACTAAAAATGGGGTTTGGAAAGAGACACTTTCTAATATCGATTTCTGAGACTTTTATGGTATCATTAAAGCAGCTATTTTTGGCTTTCTATGCTCTATGTAAAGCAACAATATTACAGCTACTATTTTAGTAGCCCAATGGGAGGAAGTGATACCTGCCAATCGCAACTATCTGCTGCAGGATGCTAGAGAGCTGGAAATGAAAGGATTTGAGCTTGAAGTCTTCCTCCAATTCCCCCTCCATTTCCACTTTGTGAACATACGCCTATCTTGCCAGTTCAGTCCAGTAATTCACCTGCTAATATTCAACTGCATTACAGCAGCCTGGAACCAGTCATAGGTGTAAGAACACATCTGCAGCGGGTGTTTGTCCATTGCACAGTCGTATACAATTGCTGGACAAAAATATCCTGCAAGTCTATTTCAACCAGCATTTTAAGTTAAAAAGAATGGACATGTGACAATCAGTAGGGTCCCTTGGACCCTGTTGGTGTCCTCTATTCCTGCGGTTCATTTGTCTGTTTTTTCTGATCTTCCGCCAGACCAAAAGAATAGACAACCGATGCTGATGTGAACTAAGCGCAAACTGTTCATGAGCCCCTTTTGCCGCCCATTTACACATTTATACAGGACATTTTAGAATATTACTGTGTCTATTTTCATATTATATATAGCAGGTGAAAAAAAGGCCAAAGCTGATAAAGCCGTTGCCAATGTGGACGTAATGAAGAAAATTGAGGTAATTTTGATGTGTGTGTCTATGGGAATGACTTGGCCTAAGCTCTGCTCATAAGTTAACTGGCAGTATACAGCATTATTACATTGATGTTGTTCACATAGTAAGGCTCTATGTATCATATGTGATTTTATATTATATACATTTTTGGGGTAAAACCTCTTGAGAGAAAAAAAAAATCACAGCAGTCACATCAGATTTCAACTTTATCCTATGGGGAAAATTTCACGTGTAATAACCTTGTTAGTTTTTTGGAGTTTTGCATTCAATAATAAATGTTGGCTTCCCACTGGACACAACGTTACAATATTTGTGGTGTCTGTGTATATCTTAGTGCTTGCAGATTGATGCTATATCTTCTATGTTTGCTTGCTATTGTATTACACTCACAGCAGACATGCACCTGCACATTTTTTTCACTATGTCGTTGTCCAACATGTTTTTAAGAGTATTCTATCCTGCAATTTTCACTGTGGCCACTAAGCTTAATAGGAAAGTGGCACTTGCCAAATTTGTAGAGTTTTCCTTGCAGCAGTCATATCATTACATCACATTTACATCACCAACAAGACAGACAGCATAACAACAGAATACCAGAACACGTAAGGGGTGCTGTGAC
Organism: Leptodactylus fuscus; assembly: GCF_031893055.1. Taxonomy (NCBI): domain Eukaryota; kingdom Metazoa; phylum Chordata; class Amphibia; order Anura; family Leptodactylidae; genus Leptodactylus; species Leptodactylus fuscus. The sequence continues at coordinate 63,020,607 of NC_134265.1, forward strand.
ACCAAATTTGCTTTTTTCTAAACAAATGCTTTGAGCCTCTGCCTCAAAATCCAGTCCACAAAAATTCATCTGAACCCAGCCATAGGGGTCAAATGGATGGGAGCAGCATTCTCTTACTCTTTCAGCTGTAGCAGGATATGGAATGTATATATCCACCAACACGCATGGAGAAGTAACTCGCCTGTGTCATACATGCATCACATTGTGTTCAGACTAGTTACAGATGAGAGTCTATGTGGCAAATTTGTAAAACAAGTGGACATTTGGAGAGTCGTAATACTTATTCATGAGCAGCATTAGGATACTATTACAGACTCCTCCAATGCTATATCATTGCAGTCTATTGTTGTTTTGATGGTAATTGAATATTTTCTCCTAATTACAGGAACTAGAGAAAAAAGGAGATGATGAAAAATCTGATGAAGAAAATGAAGAGAAGAAAGGAGAGGAGGAAGAAGAGGAGGAGGCTGAAGTAGAAGTTGAAGATGAAGAACATGAGGAAGTATTTCTTCATATGTAGTATTTTATATAATGCCACTTTTATACACTTTCCTCTGCTACCTACCTGTGAATTAATAGGTATTTTTGCTTAATGGCGGGTTTCCAGGAATATATACTAATGGCCATTCCTTGGGATTCGGGTGAGTGCGACCCCAGTATCCCTTGCCAATCGGATGAATTAGGGGTCAGTGAGTTCTCAGGAGAGCTATGTCCCATTCAATGTTTATCCAAAAACAAAAGCTCATCCTTACATGTGGTGGTGCCTGGTACTGCAGCTCAGATCAGCCCCAGTCTCATGGATTTCACTGACCTGCCATATCAGGGCCCTTAATTATGAAGATGTTATGATAGGCCATTAGTGTATGAGTAGGGGGGAGTCCAGTACACAGGACCCCTAATGATCAGATCAATTGGTGAGTTCTCAGGAGAGCTATGTTCCCTTCAATTTACCTGATACATGGATATAGCTGCCATACCAATACCCATCTAAGAATAGGCCATAAATATACTGGTATGTTTATGGATAATCCCTTATGATATATTACGGAGTTTGTTACATTAGTCAGTAAAGTATAGCAAGGTTATCTCAATAACAAGAAGTTTCTTTGCTTATGTGAATTCTGTATTTTCTAAAACATAATTTTACTTCCTTGTAGGAAAATGACTATATTGCTTCCTATTTTGAAGATGGAGATGAGGTTGCTAACAGTGATGACAACATGGATGAAGCCACTTACTAAACCTTTTTTTTTTTTTTGGTATCTTTATTATTTCACCTGTGTTTGAGTGTTCAATTACTAAACTTGTACAGAGGCGTGTACATTGCAGCACCGATATCATGTATAGACTTTCTGTTCTTGTATATTGTATGTTTTTGTTCCACCATGTATGCAAAAAACCCACCTAATAAAATGCAATGCATTTTAATTCTCTCAACGTTCCAGCAGGATTTATAAAAGGGACCTTTAATGGCTTAGAGCTGAATGGAGTGTCAGTGCACCTGGACTGACAACTCCTTTGCATTAAAATGATGTGCTGAGGAGGGGTAACTGGGGTCTCCTGTTCTACCTTAATGGTGGCAGTCTCTGAAGTCACCCATATAACATTTACTAGCTAATTATCTCTCAATATTATAAAAATGAATTCTTGTCTGTCTGTTCTCTATGCGCGACCAAACTACTGGACCGATCTTCACCAAATTTGGTAGAGAGATACTTCAGGTATCCAGGAAGGTTTAAGACAAGACTCCAACTTGCTCGGACGTACCGTTGCTGAGATACAGCATTCCAAGCACAATGCCCCCTCCCCTTAGCCAATACAAACCTGCAAGTCTTTCACTCATATTCCAACTGAAATACACACGGTCACTCCACATGCACAATACAACACTGATATCCAAACTGAGATACACGCATCAGAGGATTAGATACACAGTATCACATGACAGAGGATTAGATACACACATCTGCACACAGTCCCACACACCAAAGGATTAAATACGTCCTTCTGCACACAGTTCCACACGCTACAGGATTAGAAACACACGTCTGCACACAGTACCACATGCCGTAGGATTAGATATGCTCCTCTTCACACAATAACACACAAGGGAGGATTAGATACGTGCATCTGCACACAGTACCACATGACCGAGGATTAGATATGCGCGTCTGCACACAATTCCACACACTGAAGGATTAGATATGTGTGTCTGCACAAAGTACCACACGGGGGAGGATTAGATACGCGCCTCTTCACACAATACCACAAAGGGGAGGATTAGATATGCACATCACACAGTTCAACATGCCAGAGGATTAGATACGCATGTCTTCACTTAGTACCACCGCCAGAGGATTAGATATGCGCGTCTACACACAGTACCACACACCAGAGGATTAAAAATGCACGTCTGCACACAGTACCACATGTCGTAGTGTTAGAGATGTGCATCTGCACACAGTTTCACATGCCGGAGGATTAGATACACGCGTCTGCACAGAGTTGTTCACGCCATAGGATTAGATACACGCGTCTGCACACAGTTCCACACACTGTAGGATTAGATACGCGCCTCTTTACACAATACCACACGAGGGAGGATTAGATACTTGCGTCTGCACACAGTACCAGATGACCGAGGATTAGATATGCGCGTCTGCACACAGTTCCACACACTGAATGATTAGATACGTGTGTCTGCACAAAGTACCACACGGGGGAAGATTAGATACGCACCTCTTCACACAATACCACACAGGGGAGGATTAGATACGCACGTCTGCACACAGTACCACATGCCGTAGGATTAGATACGTGCACCTGCGCACAGTACCACACAGCAGAGGATTAGATACGCACATCTGCACACAGTTGTACACGCCATAGGATTAGATACACAAGTCTGCACACAGTACCACATGCCGTACGATTAGATACGCGTGTCTACACACAGTTCCACACGCTGTAGGATTAGATACGTACCTCTTCACACAATATCACACAGGGGAGGATTAGATACGTCCATCTGCACACAGTACCACACTTTGGAGGATTAGATACATGCCTCTGCAGACAGTACCACACGCCAGAGAATTAGACACGCGTCTCAGCACACAGTACCACACTTTGGAGGATTAGATACGCGCGTCTGCACACAGTTCTACATGCCAGAGAATTAGATATGCGCATCTGCACACAGTACCACATGCCGTAGGATTAGATACGTGCGTCTACACACAGTTCCACACGCCGTAGGATTAGATACGTGCGTCTGCACACAGTACCACATGACCGAGGATTAGATATGCGTGTCTGCACACAGTACCATACGGAGGATTAGATATGCACATCTGCACACAGTACAACATGCCAGAGGATTGGATTCGCACATCTGCACACAGTTCGACATGCTGTAGTATTACATATCCGCGTCTGCACACATTTCCACATGCCAGAGGATTAGATACGCGCGTCTGCACACATTTCCACATGCCAGAGGATTAGATACACGCGTTTGCACACATTTCCACATGCCAGAGGATTAGATACGCGCGTCTGCACACATTTCCACATGCCAGAGGATTAGATACGCGCGTTTGCACACATTACCACATGCCAGGGGATTGGATACATGCGTCTTCACACAATACCACCCACCGGAGGATTAGATACACACCACTGCACACAGTACCACATACCATGTTTCCCCGAAAATAAGACCGTGTCTTATATATTAAATTGTTGCCCTAAATATAGGACCTGTCTTATTTTCGGGGATGACATCTTATTACAACCAGCAGTCATGCTGGCACTTCCTTAGCGGAGCCAGTTGTAGGTAGTGTAGTGTAGGGGAGGCGGGGAAGGTATCCTACTTACCTTTCCCATCTTCCTAGCAGCACTGGTGCTGCTGTTCATCCTGGCAGTGGTGGGTGGGGCTTAGCGGAGCTTTCGTGGGCGGGGCTTAGTGATCCCCACTTCACTGACACAGCAGCCGTGCTCTGTGCTCCGTGTGCACAGGAAAGCTGGCTGCTGCCTTTGGGATGAGGTGGGAGAGCTCATCCTACAGCAGTAGGGACATTGAACACAACAGCAGAGGCAGCAGCCGCCTTTTCTATGCACATGGAGCACAGAGCACGGCTGCTGTGTCAGTGAAGTGGGGATCGCTAAGCCCCGCCCACGAAAGCTCCACTAAGCCCTGCCCCCAAACCCCACTAAGCCCCGCCCACCACTGCCGGGCATGCCTTATTTTCGGGGGGTGCTTTATATTAGGCAATTCAACAGGAACACCCCCCCCACACACACACACATGCCTTACTTTCGGGGGTGTCCTACTTTCAGGGAAACACGAGGATTTGATACCTGCGTATGCACACAGTACCACACGGGGGAGGATTAGATACGTGCCTCTGCACACAGTACCACACACAGGAGGATTAGATACGCGCCTCTCCACACAATACCATATGCCGGAGGATTAGATACGCGCCACTGCACACAATACCACATAGGTGAGGCGGGGTGAACCTGCCCCTTTCGCCGCCCGAGGCGAACTACAGAAAGCCACCCACCCCCGCCGGGAGGAGGGGGTGGAGCGGGGGCATGGCTGAGAGGAGTGGCGAATCGAAGGGGGCGGGGCTTAGCACCGTTCACCGGCAGAGAGCAGGCACGGAGAGGGCGCCTGAGCGTGAGGGGAGGCTGCTGGAGCAGCGCTGCTCTAGTGGCCTCCCCAGACCACCACTCAGTGCTAAGCCAGTCCAGGACAGCTTGTCCTGGACTGGCTTAGGTTAGCAAAAATGCCACCCTCCCTGGGGCCCTGGCATAGTGCCGCCTGAAGCGGTCGTTTCAGGTCGCCTCATGGGAGGTGCGGCGCTGACTGGTGAGGATTTGATACCTGCGTATGCACACAGTACCACATGGGGCAAGATTAGATACTTGCGTCTGCACACAATACCACATGCCATAAGATTAGATATGCGCGTCTGCACACAGTTTCACTTGCCTGAGGATTAGATATGCACCTCTTCACACAATACCACACGGGAAGGATTAGATACGTGCATCTGCACACAGTACCACATGCCGGAGGATTAGATATGTGCATCTGCACATGGTACCACACCAACAAGGCTTAGATACTTGCGTCTACACAATGTACCTGGGGAAGGATTAGATATGCACATCTGCACACAGTACAACACACAAGATGATTAGATATGCACGTCTTCACACAATACCACATGGGGAGGATTAGATACATGCCTCTGCACACAGTACTACACGCCGGAGGATTAGATACGCACATCTTCAGACAGTTCCCCACGTCAGAGAATTAGATATGTGCATTTACACACAGTACTACATGGGAGAGGATTGGATACGTGCATCTGCACACAGTTCCACATGCCAGAGGATTAGATACGTGCCTCAGCACACAGTACCATACGCTGGAGGATTAGATAGATGGCTCTGCACAGAGTACCACACATTAGAGTTTCACTCCAGGTTTCCATAGCAACCCAGCCATTTTTCTTCACTGCTGTATGTCAGCTTTAAAGAAGCAGGGCACTGTGAACGACACTGTTACACAAGGTCAAATTCACACAGCTTTACTCCAGGTATCCATAGCAACTGATCACAGGTTTTTCACTGATATCTGAAATGAGATACACATAATCGCATGACGCTTATGGACACACACACAAACAACATACAAAACACACCAGTGCAATATTGGACAATTCTTATGGGGCCACTACACAAACAAAAAATGTAATACACCCGTGCGAAGCTGGGTCCTCCTGCTAGTTAAGTATAAATAGTGTATTCTCTATAGATCATATATGCTATGCCTATGTTTTGGTGATAGAAAACTATCCTGAATTTGAATGTCCAATGATACAGAAATTGTTATATTTTAATGAGTAAGGACATTACAGGGGTTTGACCCCTCAGCTTAAAGATACTGTATGTTCTCCATGACCTGTCCTCTTGGCTGGACATATAGGACACCTATTGCATACCTCCCAACCGTCCCAATTTCCACGGGACATTCACGATTCCGGTGACGTGTCCCGCGGTCCCGGTTGGAGGGAGGTATATCCCGATTTCAACTCAGATCTGCGTCCAGAGGATGCAGATCTGAGTTGAACACATACGCAACTAAAGCAAGGAGCTGTCACAGTTCAGCTCCTCGCTTCGCCACTGCACGCCGCCTACTGGCTGTGTAGACGCGATGTGATGACGTCAAATCGCGTCTACAACTCTGTGCGAGAGAGAGAGCGGCGGGGGAGCGAGGAGAAGGTAAGTGTAAGTTGTAAACTGAAGTGGAACGTGAAACTGGGGGCAGATGAAGGAGAGGACGGCATGATACTGGGGGCAGAGATGTGGAGACATGAATCTGGGGGCAGAGATGGAGGGGACATGAATCTGGGGGCAGAGATGGAGGGACATGAATCTAGGGGCAGAGATGGAGGGGGGACATGAATCTGTGGACATAGATGGGGGACATGAATCTGGGGGCAGAGATGGGGGACATGAATCTGGGGACAGAGATGGAGGGACATGAAACTGGGGGCAGAGATGGAGGTGGGACATGAATCTGGGGGAAAAGATGGGGGACATGAATCTGGGGGCAGAGATGGAGGGGGAACATGAATCTGGGGGAAGAGATGGGGGACATGAATCTGGGGGAAGAGATGGAGAGGACATGAATCTGTGGGCAGAGAAGGAGGGGACATGAATCTGGGGGAAGAGATGGAGAGGACATGAATCTGGGGGCAGAGATGTGGGGACATGAATCTGGGGTCAGAGATGGAGGGACATGAATCTGGGGGCAGAGATGTGGGGACATGTATCGGGGTCAGAGATGGAGGGACATGAAACTGGGGGCAGAGATGGAGGGGACATGAAACTGGGGGCAGAGATGGAGGAGGGACATGAAACTGGGGACAGATGAAGGGTGTATATGAAACTGGGGGAGAGATAGAGGGGGGACATATAATTTACGGGTGACTGTAGGAGGATTATACTGTGTGCGGGCACATGAAAAATTAATGAGAATGGGCGGGGTCAACACAAAAGTGGGCGGGGCTAAATTTGCTACGCGTGCCACATGTTTTGTCCCTCTTTCAGTTCTTCAAAAGTTGGGAGGTATGCTATTGGGCAAGTTACAGCAATTCTACTATTATAATCACATTTTTTGTCATTCACATGTAGGAATAGCCTTATGGAAGATTATGAATGATAATCTGTTTTCCCTTAGCCCAACCAGCAGCACAACTGGGGTATTTCTGCCCCTGTGAGCTGTTAGGACAGGTGGAACTTTTAATTAACTAACAGCTTTAACCCCCTATAAGAGGCCGCAAGACCTCCTCCCCCCTGTGTTAGTACCAAAGTATACAAATACAATATATACAATGACAAGGATCTGGGAGGGAGCCTTGTGCTGCTGTTTGGGCTAAGGGAAAACAGATTATCATTCATAATCTTCCATTCCCCCTACGCCCAACCAGCAGCACAACTGGGGATTTAGCAAGTATCGTTATTACCCTAGGGTGGGTGATCCTGGCAGGCTGATGCCAAGACAGACTGTCCAAACGCTGTGGAATCCGCCACATGCCAATCCAGCCTGTAGTGCCTGGCGAAGGTCAGCTGTGAACTCCAGGAAGCAGCGGCACATATCTGTTCCAAGGAAAGGGAACGTCTTTCTGCCCAGGACGTTGCCACCGCTCTGGTGGCGTGGGCACGGACAAACTCAGGTACCGGAAGGTCTTGAGCACGTAGGGAGCAGGTGATGGCCTCCTTGATCCATTTTGACAGAGTCACCTTCGATGCTTTGACACCTCTATTGTGGCCAAACACATTGATCAGCAGATTTTCTGATCTCCGGAAGGAGGCTGTGCGGTCCAGGTAGATCCGTAGTGCTCTGACCAAGTCCAGCTTGTGCATCTTCTCTTCCCACTCGGAAGTGGGGGAGGTAAAGAAATTACCTGGTTGATATTCTGAAGTGAACGTACCTTTGGCAAGAATCCTGGAACAAACCTCAGTTGTACCCTGTCTGAGAAAAAGGTTATAAAGGGTTCCGAGGCCGCTAAGGCCTGTAGTTCTCCAACCCTTTTGGCGGAGGTTATTGCCAACAGAAAGGTAACCTTGTATGATAGGTACTTCCAATCCACCTCAGATAAAGGTTCAAAGGGGGGAGCACAGAGCCCCTGTAGAACCGCAGCCAGATCCCACCGGGGGACTGGAGCTTGTACCTGGGGGCGGAGCCTGGCGGCCCCTCTTAGGAACTGCTTGATTAGAGGATCTTGTGATAGCCGAGTCTCCAGGAGAGCGGACAGAGCTGAAACTTGCACCTTCAGGGTGGCTGGTGATAGCCCCCTCTCTAGGCCATCTTGTAGGAATTCCACAATTGAATTTCTGTCAGAGTTGCGCTGGTTCTCCTCACACCAGCCACGGAATATTCGGGCGATCCTCTGATACCTCCGGTTAGTAGATTCCGCTCTTGAATGGGCTAGTGTCCTTAACGCTCCCTGGGACAATCCTCTATCTCCACATACGGCGCGGTTAACCTCCAGGCAGTGAGGTTGAACCTGTCCAGGTCCTGGCAGAGCTGTCTGTTTAGAGTTACCAGGTTGTGGACTGATGGAAGCCTCCAGTAGATCCCTCGACTCATCAGAATGAGGTGGGTAAACCATGCCCTTTTTGGCCAGAACAGCATGATCACTATTGCCGAGGTCTGGTCCTGCCTGAGTTTCGCCAATACCTTCGGAATCATCGGAATGGGAGGAAAAACGTATGCCAGTTTGGACCTCCAAGGTATTGACAGGGCATCCACCGCCAAAGGGTTGTCTTCCCGGTACAGGGAGCAAAACCTTTCTACTTTGGCGTTGTATTGGGTGGCCATCAGATCCACCTCGGGGAGACCCCACATCTCGGTAAGATGGTGAAAGATTTCCAGATCCAGGGACCATTCGCCTGACGTCACCAGGCCTCTGCTGAGCTGATCCGCAAGGATGTTCAAGCGACCTTGGATGTGAACTGCCGACAACTGGGACAGATTCTTCTCTGCCCAGGCAAATATTAGGTTGGTCACCTGCAGGAGAGAGGGGGATCTGGTTCCCCCTTGTTTGTTGATGTAGTGAACTGCTGTTAAGTTGTCCGTCCTTATCTTCACAGCTTGTCCCTGCAGGTGAGGTGCAAACGCCAGAAGTGTACGGTGAACTGCCGTAAGCTCGCGCCAATTGGACGAGCGCGTTTTCTCCAGACGATTCCATGTACCTTGTACTGGGGTCTCCCCTAGATGCGTTCCCCATCCTGTGAGGGAGGCATCTGTAGTCAACAGGATCCAGGAGGTCTGGACCGTGGACTTCCCGTCTTGGAGATGAGACCACCAAGCCAGTGATTGACGGGTACTGATGGATAACTGGATAGGCTTCTGAAGTCCTGAAGGACTGTGGTTCCAGACTCTCAAGATCTCGCTTTGTAACGGGCGCATGTGCCACAGGGCCCAGGGGACTGCCTCGATGGTGGCGGACATGAGACCTAGGACTTTCATGGCCGTCCTGATAGTAACCTTCCGGGTAATGGATAGGTGATGAGCCGCTCGACCAATCTTCTCCTTGCGAGGAGAGGGCAGGGAGATCGTCATACTGAGAGAGTCCAAGATGAATCCCAGGAACTGGATCCGGGTTGATGGAACCACTACTGACTTCTGCCAGTTTAGTAGCCAGCCCAGCTCGTTTAGTAAAGCCACTGTGGTCTCTAGTTGTGTGGCGAGAACCTCCTTTGACCGGGCTTTTAGGAGCCAGTCGTCTAGATACGGAACTATAAAGATCCTTTGGAGGCACAGGGCGGCTGCGACCGGAGCCACTACCTTTGTGAAGGTGTGGGGGGCCGAGGATATGCCGAATGGGAGAGCCGTAAACTGGAAATGAGACAACTTTCCGTTTAGGTACACAGCAATCCTTAGGAATCTCCTGTGGGCTGGAAAAATAGGTAGGTGGAGGTATGCGTCCCTTAGGTCCAAGGTGACGAAGTGATCTCCGGGCTGCAGGAAGGGGAGCACCGATCTGATGGTTTCCATCCGGAACCATACCTTGTGGTTGAATTGATTCAGGTATCTGAGATCGATGATCATCCGCCATCCGCCTGACGACTTGGGAACTAAGAAGACCGGAGAGTAGACGCCTTGGCCGCGTTCTGTAAGAGGAACAGGTTCCAGCGCAGCTTTGTCCACGTACTCCTGAACGGACTTCTCTAGATGAAGTTGTTTGGTGCCCTGAAAAGGGCGAGTTGTTATAAATTTCTCTGCAGGATGAGAGATGAAGCTTATTTTGTATCCTTCCTGGATCAGTTGTAAGACCCAGGGGTCCTGAATATGAAGAATCCAGGCGGCCGAATGATGGGAAAGCCGGCCGCCTACAGCTGCGGGGGCGCGGGGAAGAGAGGTCGGATAGTCAGAAGGATGAGTGCTTCTGCTGGTCACGGGAGGAACCACGACCTCTCCCTCTGGCCTGGGGGCCAGAGCGTCTCTGGCCTCGAGAACCTCTCCTGGAAAATCCGCGGCCCCGAAAGGAAGGTCTTCCGCTGCTGGAGGGTTGAGGAAGGTTCTTCCCCTTGGAATCCGCGAGGCCTTCCATAATTCGGTCTAATTCCCTACCGAATAGCCTTCCAGGCTCGAAGGGGAGGGCACACAGATTAAATTTGGAGGCATTATCGGCTCTCCATGGCTTCAGCCATAATAGGCGTCTGGCCGCGGTGGAAAGCACCATTGCCCTAGAAGCCAGCTTTGTTTGGTAAAAGGTAGCCTCTGATAGGTGGTCTACCATCAGATTAATATCTGACATGGCCGATAGCAGGTCATCTCGATGTACTCCGGTGTCAATGTCCCTAGCCAGGGAAGACAACTCAGCCCGAAGGCCTGACCCCACCTTGCTGGCGGAGATGCCCACCGAAGCCTGGTCGGAGGAGGCTGCATATATCCGCCTCAGGGAGCCCTCGATGCGGCGGTCCATAGGATCTTGCAGATTCGATCCGTCTTCCGACTGCACCACCGTGCGTTTAGATAGCTTAGCCACGGCCATATCCACTTTGGGGGGGGAACCCCCAGGTTCCCTGCTGGGATTCGGCAATGGGGAACAAGGATCTAAAGCGTTTAGTGGAGTTAAAGGCTTTTTCCGGCCGTCTCCATTCAGCCTCCATCTTTCGGACTAAATCCGAATTTGCCCTGAAGGACCTGGATCTTCTGCTGGATCCTTCCCCGCTCTCACGGTCCCTTGACCGGATGGTTTTGAGCAGCCTTGGCATCTTTTCCAATGGAAATATAGATTTCTCCGCTTCCTCGGATTCCTCCTCTGAATCCACCTCCCCAATATGGAGATCCTCCAAAGGGGGGAGAGAGAGCTCACTAGGCTCTACTCGAGGTCTTTTTGCCATGTGGGAAATGGTATCTTTAACTTCTCTCATAGACTGATGAACGAAGTCTTTTACCCAGCCGACCACATCACGCAGGGGTGTATCCTCTGATGGGGGGGCCTCTGCATCCATGGCAATATCTATATTCATATCCGTCGGGTAAGGGAATCCTGCATTTACCGCAGGATAAATGCTTCCTCTTGGAAGTCGTCTTACCCCGGGAAGGGAGCACGGAGGATGAAGAGGAGGACATGCTAAGGAGAAAGCAAATACAAAGTTATTCAGGCTCCATATAAGTAACCAGGTTTGCCCGCCCCTCCCCCCCTGCCAAACCTGAAACAATACGGTTAACCACCACAAGTGCTTGAGGGACAAACCGACAGCTTGAGCACCCAGAGAGTGAGCAAGCAAAGCAGTGATGACAGGGGGGAGTTTAAATAAGCCGGGCAAACCAATAGGGGCGGGGTTTACGATGAGGCCCCGCCAACTCAATACAGAGACCCGAATCTTGTCCAAACGGGGCCCCTGGAAACTGGACACGACCAGGAGGAGACCTGAATACTCCCCCCCCCCCCCTCACCACCAGCAAGGGAGGGGGGAGAAAATAGCACAAAAAACCGCAGTTAGCGGTGACCGACGGCCAGAGAACTGCGCATGCGCGGCAAACCCAGAAGTGGAAGTCCACCGCCCGGGAACACGGCCGCGCACTACAGTTCCCCTTCGCCGCCGGAGAAGAGAAGTTCCTCCCCGCCTCCTGACCCGCCGAAGTGCCGGAAGACGCGCGCCCGCACAGGGGGAGGATGAGAACACCCCGGACGGGAGGAGACAAGGAGAGGAGGTAAGAAGCTGAAAATCGGAGGGAGAGTTGCCCCCTGTAAGAGGTTGCAACACCTCTCCCCCCCGCCACCTGTCCTGTCCGCACAGGACAGAAAAAAACACAGGGGGGAGGAGGTCTTGCGGCCTCTTATAGGGGGTTAAAGCTGTTAGTTAATTAAAAGTTCCACCTGTCCTAACAGCACACAGGGGCAGAAATACCCCAGTTGTGCTGCTGGTTGGGCGTAGGGGGAAAGAAAGGCTATCCTTCTCCTACCTTTAGATGTCTTCTCCGCGCCGCCGTTCGGTAGAAATACTGGTTTTCGCCTGTATGCAAATGAGTTCACTCGCAGCACTGGGGACGTCCCCAATGCTGCGGGAGAAATCTCCAGCGCCGCCTCCATCTTTTTCAGGAATGGCCTCTCTGCGCGTCGTCTTCCGGAGCTGCGTTCAAACTTCTAGGCCTTAGGCAGAGACGACTGCGCATGCCCACAGGCCACAAGAAAATGGCCACTTACTTACTCTGTAATGGGATCCCCAGGAATCCTGGACACTTATCTCTTATTCTTTGGATAGGGAATATGTAACATTAGTAGGAAAACCTATATGAGGAATATAGAGATACATTAAAGGTCACATTCCACAATATGCAATGAAAAGTTGGAGTTTTTCAGTGAAAGCAGTAGTATTCAACTTTGTACATAAAGCTTTCCGCTAACCAGAGGCTTCTACGCCCTGTATATAAATAGTACAATATCCCTCCCTTTTGGTCTTTTTGATGCTTTGTTGTGTAACTGCATTGACTCACACTCAAATTAATTATGGTGTTTGTGACGCAGATCAACGGAAAAAGACTCTTTAATGTCAGTGTGGGAACAGATCCCTACAATGCCCTCTATAGTCATCGAATAGCTGAATATATAGCTACTCATCATGTTCTATGGACACCCTGAAATCATCTCTGGGACAGTCTATCCCATGTGACACTTGAGCTAAATATCATTGAATTCTGGCTTAAGGGATCCCTCCCCACATAATATAACCATATTTCAGTGTACAGACAGTTTAATAGTTTGCCTTTTTTTTTTTTTACTTACGCTAGGTTCACACTAGTGTTGAGGATTCTGTTCTTTGAGACCACTTGGGGACCCAAACAACAGAAACCCAATCTGCTTAAAAAGCAGTTACCAATAAACTATAATTGTGTTCGCCGGGTTTCCGTCTGAAAAAGGCAGAGAAAAAAGTCCTGCTTTTTCAAGTGGAATGAAATCCTCGAATGGTTACTAGAGATGAGCGAACACTAAAATGTTCGAGGTTCGAAATTCGATTCGAACAGCCGCTCACTGTTCGAGTGTTCGAACCCCATTATAGTCTATGGGGAACATATACTCGTTAAGGGGGAAACCCAAATCCGTGTCTGGAGGGTCACCAAGTCCACTATGACACCCCAGGAAATGATACCAACACCTCTGGAATGACACTGGGACAGCAGGGGAAGCATGTCTGGGGGCATCTAACACACCAAAGACCCTCTATTACCCCACTATCACAGCCTAACAACTACACACTTTCCACATTCAAAAAAACCTCTATCAAAGTGGGAAAATACCTGGAAACCTTCTTTACTCCCCAAATGGATGGACACAAACCCCAATTTAAGCTCAACAAACAGTAACAACCACCCCTTTAAACCATGACAACCACAGATGGAATAGGCAATGGGAAATCCTTTAGTCCTCACCCACAACTGTCATTGTGTGTGTGTGTGTGTGTGTGTGTGTGAGTGATGTGGTAAGACCTTCCAAAATTGACTTTTCTAGCCCTTAACATGAGCCCTTCCAAACAAAGTTACAGGACCTTAAGCTGAGCTACCAGTAGAGATTGAGGCCCTTGGCATGAGTAGAGCCTTGCACCAGCAGTGTTTTTGGCCCTTAGGGTGAGTTAAGCCTTGTACCAGCATGTGTCCCTTAACATCAGGCGGGCCCTAAGTTCTGCGCTTTGCAAAAAAGTTCCACATTAACTAGGCTGAATGGTACAAACCTTAGTAGGCCCGAGAACCAGGAACAGGTCTTGCAATGGCTGTCGGATAACGCTTAAAGCACATTGTCCACCAGCCAGTCAGCCTCTACCTCCTCTCCTCCTCTTACCCAACAGTCTTGTCCTCCTTCCACCCAAAATTCCCAATCTTCCCAGAACAATAACCCCAACTGTCCCTGCTCCCCAGAGCTGTTCTCCCTTCCTTTGACTGTACCGCAACCTGCCCCTCCATTTCGCGATTCCACGGACCTAACAGACGAGTATCTGTGTCCAGATGCTCAAACACTAGAGTCTCCTCCATCTCCGGTCGATTTGGTGGCGGATGACCAGCAACGATGCACTCCAGAGGACGAGCCAGGACATCACTTCATCTGCCTCCGCCACTTTGTTGACTTCTCCCTCATCCTCCCCTGTTTCTGTCTTATCTCCTTCTCCTGCACCATCAAGGGCACCATCAGGCGCTTCTTTACAACAACCCACCATCTCTCAGACATTGGAGCGCCGGCAGAAATACACCGCTAACCACCCACCCACGCAAGCCTTGAACACCAACATCGCTAAACTGCTGGCCCAGGAGATGTTGGCGTTCCGGCTTGTTGAAACTCCGGCCTTCCCGGACCTGATGGCAACTGTGGCACCTCGCTATGCCGTCCCTAGCCGTCACTACTTCTCCCGATGTGGCGTCCCTGCCTTGCACCAGCACGTGTCACTCAACATCAGGTGGGCCCTTAGTTCCGCGCTTTGCTGCAAGGTCCACTTGACCACTGACACTTGGACAAGCGCCTGTGGTCAGGGATGCTGCTTATCTTTAAGGATAGGCAGGGTGAATGTGGTGGAGTCTGGTCCCGGGGTGCAAACTGAGGTACCCTATCTCCTCTCCCAGGCCAAAATTCATGGCAGGAGTAGACTGAAACCCTACGACGCTGCAACCTCCACCCCAGCTACTAGCAGCAAACGCTAAAACACTGGCGTGGGGAGAAATCAGCTGGCCGTGCTGAAGCTCATCAGCTTGGGGGACAGACAGCACAGTGCCTCCGAGGTCAGGGATGCCATCCTGGCTGAGATGGCATTTTTTTTTCCCTGCTACACCTGGGGCCTGTCATTTTTGCGCCTGTGATAATGGCTGGAACCTGGTAGCGGCTCTGGAGCTTGCCAGCCTCCAACACGTTCCATGTTTGGCCCACGTCTAACTTAGTGGTGCAATGTTTTTTGAAAACATACCCAAATGTACCGAAGCTACTGGTGAAAATGCGGCGCTTGTGCGCCCACTTTTGCAAGTGTACAGGAGCCGCTGCTAGCCTCAAAACACTCCAGCAAGGCCTACATCTGCCTGATGTCCACACACGCTGAAACGCTACATACCATATCTTGACCAAAGTGTGTGAGCTGCACAGACCTTTGATGGAGTTCCATCTACAAAACCCAAGGGTTCCTCAAAGTCAGCTCCCAAAGTTTCTGCACCATGAGTTTCCAGGGGTGGCAGAGTTATGGCTAGGGGCAGAGGCATGGATAGGGATGATGTCTAGGGGCAAAAGCAGTGTGGATGTGGAGGCAAGCTAAGCAGCAAAAACTGAGGGTAGAAGCTAAGGCATGGACTGGGGTGATGTCTAGGGGCAAAAGCAGTGTGGATGTGGAGGCAACCTAAGCAGGGAAAAAGGTGGCTAGAGGCAAAGGGATGTCCAGAGGCAGAAGACAGCTGCATGACAGAAGCTAGACCTGAGCCAGCAAGGCCCAAGATGCCCTCTTTTCTAGCTTCCTTAGAAAAATTCCCCCATCAAAGCCACGTTTCTCGCTGGGGGAGATAATTTCTAAATGTATAGGTCGAGGACAAACTGAGTGTGGTTTACATACTTTGCAATGCGACTCCCCATCTCCCAGGCCTTTCATTCCAGGCTAAAGTACAGCACAACCCACCCACATGCCCAAGGCTTCAACGGCCTCATCTCAAAAATTCTGGCCCAGGAGATGTTGGGGTCCTGGCTTGTGGACACTCTGCCCTTTTTGGGCCTGCTGGCTACTGCGCCTGTGCCGTCCACACTAGCACTTTTCCCCAAACATGAGGCGGTCCCTAAGTTCAGCGCTTTGCCCAAAAGTTCCACGTGACCAGGTACGAATGGACAAGTACATGCGGACAGGGACGCTACCTTTCAATTTTGGCACAGTGGTTGAATGTAGTTGAGGCGTGGACCGGGTCGCAAAATGTGGTGGCCTGACTTGTCTCCCCACACAACATTCCTGGGAGGAGGGCTGAAACACCACCCTCCTCCGCTGTTAGATTGACCCCAGCTACGAGCTGGAAACGCTGCAACACTGGTGTGGGGAGACATCAGCAGGCTGTGCTGAAGCTCATCAGCTTGGGGGACGGACAGCACGCTGCCTCTGAGGTCAGGGATGCCATCCTGGATGAGATGGCAATTTTTTTTTTATCCCCGCTGCCCCTGGGGCCAGGCTTTTTTTGTCTTTTTAGAGGGCTCTGGAGCTTGCCAGCCTCCAACACGTTCCATGCCTGGCCCACGTGTTCAATGTCGTGGTGCAACGATTTTTCAAATCATATCCCAAATTAGCTGAGCTAAGGGTGAAAGTGTGGCGCTTGGACACCCACTTTCACAAGTCTACACTAGCCGCTGCTAGCCTAAAAACACTCTAGCAAGGCCTACATCTGTCCAAACACAGGCTGTTGTCCATCATTCACACACGCTGAAACCCTACAATACCATATCTTGAGCAGGGTGTGTGAGCTGCACAGACCTTTCATGGAATACCGTCTACAAAACCCAAAGGTTGCTCAAAGTCAGCTCCCTCACTTTCTGCACCATGAGTTTCCATGGGTGGCAGAGTTATGGCACAGGCATGGATAGGGGTAATGTGTAGGGGCAAAAGCAGTGTGGATGTGGAGGCAAGCTAAGCATAAAAAACTGGGGGTAAAAGCAGAGGCATGGAGTGGGGTGATGTCTAGGGGCAAAAGCAGTGTGCATGTGGAGGGAAGCTAAATCAACAAAAAAAGCTGGGGAAAAGCACAGGCAGAAACTGGGGTGATGTTTAGGGGTACAAGCATTATTGATGTGGAGGGAAGCTAAGCATAAAAAACTGGGGGTAAAAGCAGAGGCATGGACTGGGGTGATGTCTAGGGGCAAAAGCAGTGTGGATGTGGAGGCAAGCAAAGCAGGGAAAATGGTGGCTAGAGGCAAAGGGATGTCCATAGGCAGCAAGGGCAAAGATGCAAAACTCTCCCCGTTTCAAGAATTTTCCTGACTTGTCTCCCCACACAACATTCCTGGGAGGAGGGCTGAAACACCACCCTCCTCCTCCTCCGCTGTTAGATTGACCCCAGCTACGAGCTGGAAACGCTGCAACACTGGTGTGGGGAGACGTCAGCGGGCCGTGCTGAAGCTCATCAGCTTGGGGGCCAGACAGCACACTGCCTACAAAGTGAGTCATGCCATCCTCGATGACACGGCAATGTGGTTTTTGCCACTGCACCTGGGCCCAGGCATGTTGTCATGTGTGATAATGGCCGTAACCTGGGATCGGCTCTGTAGCTTGGCAGCCTGCAACATATTCCATGCCTGGGCCACGTTTTTAACTCATTGCTGCTAATCTTTTTAAAAAGGTACCCCAATGTTCCTGAGCTACTGGTGAAAGTGTGGCGCTTGTGCGGATAGTTTTTAAAGTCTATAGTTGCCGCTGCTAGCCTCTATGCACTCCTACAACGCCTGTACCTGCTGGAACGGCTGTTGTGCGACGTCTCCACACTGCTGGCACTAAACATATCATGTGTTGATCAGAGTGTGTGAGCACCACAGACCTTTGATGTAGTTCCAACTCCAAAACCCTCGGGTTCGTCAAAGTCAACTCCCTCAGTTGCTCAACCATGAGTGGCCATGGGTGGCAGACTTATGTGAAATCCCATCCCATCCATTGCACTGGACACAAAACATTAGCATGCGCTCATCACAACTCCGGATATGACAGCTGCGTTAAGCAGGGTGCAGGGTACAACACAGACCAGGCCCGAGCACCAGGAACAGGTGTTAGAAATACTGCAGCATCCGCCATTTCCTTCCAATTTTGGGGTTTTGGACCCGCCACCGACTTGTCTGGACCTCAGTGGGGATCATGAGACACAGTTGCCATCAGGGCAAGCTGTGGTCATGTGCGGTTTGCAGTAAGGGGGCAGTGCGCAATTGGAAGACGAGTTGGTGGATGACGAGGCCACCGACCCCACATGGACAGGGGTGATGTCTAGGGGCTAAAGCAGTGTAGATGTAGAGGGAAGCTAAATCAACAAAAAACCTGGGTAGAAGCAAAGGCATAAACTGGGGTGATGTTTAGGGGCTAAAGCAGTGTAGATGTGGAGGGAAGCTAATTCAACAAAAAAACAGGGTAGAAGCAAAGGCATAAACTGGGGTGATGTTTAGGGGCGAAAGCAGTGTAGATGTGGAGGTAAGCTAAGCAGCAAAAACAGTGGGTAGAAGCAAAGGCATGCAAAACTCTACCCTGTTGGAAGACATATTCCTAGGTCTGGAACACATTAATGGCCCCCCTGGACAAATTACTGCCACTCAGGGGCCTAGTGTCACCAGGAGGGACAAGTATAGGCGCATGTTGTGGGAATACCTGGCCGACACCAGCTCTGTCCTCTCCGATCCCTCTGTGCTCTACAGCCTACACTTATTTTCTCATCTTTTTTTCTGCACTGCACATCTCTTGCCTACTTCCTTTGGGATCTTAGAAGTGGTGGTCCACTTCCACAGATGGTAACTTCAGTGCTGGAGTTGTCAATAGACAGTGTAACGGGAGTAGCTGAGAGATCGCTGTCTTAACCACTTTTTGGCACAAAATTAACTTCCAAAGCCAAGTATGGTGCAAGTATATGATGCAAGGACACCTACACACCTATCTCTGACACATTGGGGAGTTCACCCTCATGCGCCCTTTTGGCCTACACCATCATGCGCCTCTTCCCAGCCACTCCACATCTCCCAAGCTTTTCATTGCAGGCAGAAGTACAACACTACCCACCCCCATGCCCAAGCCTTTAACAGCCTCATCGATAAACTGCTGGCCCTGGAGATGTTGGTGTTTATTTATGCTTCTGGATACCCAGACCTTCCGTCAGCAGATGGCAGCTGGGGCACCTCCCTATGCTGGGCCTAGCCGTTACTACTTCTCTTGGTGTGCTGTCCCTGCCTTGCGCCTGCATGTGTCCCATAACATCAGTCGGGCCCAGAGCTCTGCGCTTTGCTGCAAGGTCCACTTGACCACCTACACATGGACAAGCGCCTGTGGTCAGGGATGCTGCAGGGCTTATCTTTAATGACAGGCAGGGTGAATGTGGTGGAGTCTGGTCCCCGGGTGCAAACTGGGGTGGCCTATCTCCTCTCCCAGGCCAAAATTCATGGCAGGAGTAGACTGAAACCCTACGACGCTGCAACCTCCACCCCAGCTACTAGCGGCAAACGCTGTAACACTGGCGTGGGGAGATGTCAGCAGGCCGTGCTGAAGCTGATCAGCTTGGGGGACAGACAGCACAGTGCCTCCGAGGTCAGGGATGCCATCCTGGCTGAGATGGCATTTTTTTTTCCCTGCTACACCTGGGGCCTGGCATTTTTGCGCCTGTGATAATGGCTGGAACCTGGTAGCAGATCTGGAGCATTCCAGACTCAAACACGGTCCACGCATGGCCCACGTTTTCAACTTGTTGGTGCCATGTTTCTTTGAAACCTACACTATTGTGCCTGATGTACAGGTCAAAGTGGGGCCATTTTTGTAAGTGAGAACTAGCCTCTGCTAGGCAGAAAACATTCAGAGCACACTCCTCTCATCTTCGCACCGTTGGCTGGCGGAGGAAGACGAGGGGGTTGGAGTGGCATCTGATGTCCCTGTCCCACACGAGGCTAGAGGGTGCACTTCAGTGCATCCCATTGCTTCACCACAAATGGTGTGAAGGGGAGTGGAAAATGGAGGAAATGGAGAGTGACCCTTACAGTTGGGGCCAGCAAAGGCATGCCAAGTAACACACTGGCACACATGGCTGACTTCATCTTGGGTTGCTTTTCAAGAGTCTAACGCATATTTCACATCATGGAGAACAAATACTGGATTTTTACAAGCCTAGAAAAGACAGCTGGTACCGACAGAGAGCAAGACAAATGTCAACCAAAGCTGTGAGCTCTGAACACCCACAGTGACTTTGGCGTCATCATCATTATAAGGGAGCGGGTGGTAATAAATAACTTGGCAGTGCCTAAAACCCAAAAAGCTTAAACAACTATACCTGTATTTACATTAAGATACACAAATGACACTTTTTAGTAGCATGTCATGAGACAAGCTGATAAGATCTTCCTTTGTGCAGTGCTATTTGAAAGTTAATAGCTGCCTTCATTTTAATTCTGGAGAAGGTGCAGACATTAGATTTAGAACATGTTGTCTTCATTGTCCAAATCCTCTATATAGGTAATGTGTTTTTCGGGCCGAGCTGTCTGGGAACGAGCTGGTGCAGCACTGACAACCTGGGTGAATATGGCAAGAGCCTGAGATGTAGGGTGAATGAATCCCCAAATTATTTGGGGAATTTCCACTCAGAAACTGGCACTATATGGCAGTAGCAAGACTTGAGTGTATTTGTAACCCCAATATATTCTTTGAATTCCCAGTCAGAAACTGGCACTATATGGCAGTGGCAGGACTTGAGTGTATTTGTAACCCCAATATATTCTTTGAATTCCCTGTCAGAAACTGGCACTATATGGCAGTGGCAGGACTTGAGTGTATTTGTAACCCCAATATATTCTTTGAATTCCCATTCAGAAACTGGCACTATATGGCAGTGGCAGGACTTGAGTGTATTTGTAACCCCAATATATTCTTTGAATTCCCAGTCAGAAACTGGCACTATATGGCAGTGGCAGGACTTGAAGGTAATTGTAACCCCAATATATTCTTTGAATTCCCAGTCAGAAACTGGCACTATATGGCAGTGGCAGGACTTGAGTGTATTTGTAACCCCAATATATTCTTTGAATTCCCAGTCAGACAATGGCACTATATGGCAGTAGCAAACATAGTGGGTGTATATAGCCCCAATTCTATTACTAGGGGACTTCCAGGGTATTTCTGGGGTGAAGGTGGGGGGGCACACCGTTGGAACGGGGATCGGGGGTGTATATATAGGGTATACTGGAATACACTGTCAGTGTATTCCATTCAGGATCCTGGGAAAGCTGGGTTGCGGCGATTGAGCCCGTCAGTGCCACGTTACACTGACAAGCTTCTCCCTGGAATTGAAGGGATATGTAACCCCAATATATTCTTTGAATTCCCAGTCAGAAACTGGCACTATATGGCAGTAGCAAGAAATGAGGGTATTTGTAACACCAATATATTCTTTGAATTCCCAGTCAGAAACTGGCACTACATGGCAGTAACAAGAAATGAGGGTATTTGTAACACCAATATATTCTTTGAATTCCCAGTCAGAAACTGGCACTATATGGAAGTAGGAAAAATAGTGGGTGTATATAGCCCCAATTCTATTGCTAGGGGACTTGCAGTGTATTTCTGGGGTGAAGGTGGGAGGGCACACCGTTGGAACGGGGATCGGGGGTGTATATATAGGGTATACGGGAATACACTGTCAGTGTATTCCATTCAGGATCCGGGGAAAGCTAGGTTGCGGCGATTGAGCCCGTCAGTGCCACGTTACACTGACAAGCTTCTCCCTGGAATTTAGCTCTTATAAGAGCTGTTGGTTGTCTTCTCCTTCCTATCCTAGCCTGTCCCTGCCTACCCAGAATCTAAGCCCTAGCTAACTGGACGGAAACCTCCGTCCCCGGTGAATTGCAAGCTCTGAATGACGCGAACCTGGGCGTCGCTGTTCTTTTAAATCAGAGGTCAGGGCTCGTTCACATCTGCGGCCCGGTCTCCGTACTTAGGTTTCCGTTTCCTGCCTAAAACACAGGCAGGATACGGAAACCTGCAGGAGACTTTCTCACCCATTCATTTGAATGGGTGAGAAAGCTGTCCGGCCGTGCGCGGCGGTGAGCGTTTTGCGCTCTCCGCCGCGAAACCGGGTTTTATAATCCGGACACAGAGTCGGACATGCAGTACTCTGTGTCCGGATAAAAAAATCCGGTTTCGCGGCGGAGAGCGCAAAACGCTCACCGCCGCGCACGGCCGGACCCGGTCTGTGGTTTCCGTCTTCTGGCATGCAGAAGACGGAAACCACAGAACGGAGACCCCAGACGCAGGTGTGAACCCAGCGTCACATGTTTTCGGCAGCCAATGGGTTTTTCCTACGTTTTTCAACGTCACCGGTGTCGTAGTTCCTGTCCCACCTACCCTGCGCTGTTATTGGAGCAAAAAAGGCGCCAGGGAAGGTGGGAGGGGAATCGAGTAATGGCGCACTTTACCACGCGGTGTTCGATTCGATTCGAACATGGCGAACAGCCTAATATCCGATCGAACATGAGTTCGATAGAACACTGTTCGCTCATCTCTAATGGTTACCCAACACAGGTGTGACCAAAGACTTATTTTTATGTTTTTTTTTTTTTATAACTCAAATTTTTATTGAAAATTTTTTTAAACAATAAGAAAAGAAAAAACAATTACAAGTTACAAGGCGAACACCCGCCCTGCGAACAGAAAAAGCACACAGTGCAACACAAAATACAATCAGAAGAATAAAATAAAAAAAAATAAATAAATAAAAAAAAAATAAAAAAAAAATTTAAGACAAAGAAAGCAACATAGAAAAAAAAGAAAAAGGAAAAAAGGGGGGTGGGAGGGAGGGGTTAGTGGGACAGATGAGTGGGGGAGAGGACTAAATGTGGGGGGTGAAAGGGTAGGTAGGGGTGAGTGTGAGCAGTCAGGAAACCAGTGAGAGCGCTCGCCAGGTCATCCATACCACAGCCAGTTGGGAAGGGCTCGGGAGCAACCACTGGTCAAATACCTGAGACGAACAACAAGAGTATCAATCAGAGGAGGGGTCAGAGCCCAGGAGCGTCCGGTACTCTGCAGACTGTTGAAACCTGAACCAGTAGAACCAGGTTTTGATGTACGCCTCAGTCGTGCCATGCAGGAAAGACGTGAGATTTTCCATGCGCATTATCTTGTTGACCTTCGAAATCCAGAGGGAGAGAGGAGGAGGATCCACTCGTTTCCAAAAAAGGGGGATACAAGCCCGGGCAGCGAGGATCAGGAATCTAAGTAGGGAACGCTTAAAGACCTTTACAGAAGACTCACAATGATTAAGGAGGAACAGGGCAGGGCCCAAATGGTGAGAAGTTTCAGTAAGCTGGAGGGTTATCCGCTTGACCCCCTCCCAGAAGGACGAAAGGGCAGGACAGGACCAAAAAATGTGTAGCAGCGTGCCTTCCTCGTCGCCACAGCGCCAACATAATGGGGAGACCTGAGGAAACATAGCATGGAGTCTCGTAGGAACCTTATACCATCGGGACAAGATTTTGTAGCTGGCCTCCTGGTGGCGAGAGCTGATGGAAGCAGTATGAGAAAGGCGAAAAATGCGCCTACGCTGCTCCTGAGAGAGGGAAAGGGATAAGTCAGATTCCCATTTCAACAAGAACGGCGGAACAAAGTCCTCCGGAGGTTCAACCAGGATCCGGTAAGTGAGCGAGAGGGAGTGGCGAAGGGGGCCAGCACCAACAAAAATCTTCTCCAAGGGGGTAGGTTCGACGCGGAACTCTGCAGGAGCAGGGAGAGAATGTAAAAAGTGACGAAGTTGCATCCCCCGCCAAGCATCCAAAGGGGGCAGCTCAGGAGGGGCCTGGGAATTCAGAAGTGTAGTCCATCCCCCAGCGTCCTGGAAGTGACAGGCACGGAAAATCCCATGACGGCGCCAATTACGAAAAACTCGGTCAAACATTCCAGGTGGAAAGGCAGGATTGCCCAGCACTGGGAAAAGAGCGGAATCCTTAGGGAGGAGAGTGGAGCGAACAAGGCCCCTGGAGCAAATCCGAAGCGTGGGACCAAGGGTAGGGTGAGAAAAGAGAGATGACAATGAGGAGGAGTCCAACCATGGGGCAACCTGCAAAGGGATCGGAGAGAATGCCTGTTCGATGTAGACCCAAGGTTTAGAAACAGCATGCCTACACCAGTCCACGACACGAGTCAGGTGGGTAGCCAAGTAATAGGACTTCAGGTCCGGAAGCGATAAACCACCGCAACTCTTGGGACGAAAGAGAAAAGCCTTGCTCACTCGGGCGGGTCTGCCCGACCAGATGAACTTCAATTGGACGGAAGTGAGGGATCTAAGAAAAGACAGAGGGATGTGAATGGGAAGCGCCTGCATCAAGTAGAGAAGACGAGGGAGAATGTTCATTTTAAAAATCGCGCATCTCCCGAACCAAGTAAAGGCTCCAGTGGACCATCGAGTACAATCAGCCCTGATAGACGCCAGAAGTGGGGGGAAGTTGCAACGAAAGAGATCTTTCGGGTCCGGAGTAAGATAAACCCCCAAATATTTGAGAGAAGTGGGGGCCCAATGAAAAGGGAAAGATTGACTCAAGGAGGTGGCCGCCGAGGAGGAAAGGGTCACATTAAGGGCTTCCGACTTCGAAAAGTTGATTTTAAAATTCGAAAGGGTCGAGTAAACCTGAAAGGCAGACATCAGAGCTGGAAGAGAAACATGAGGGGAGGAGAGAAAAAATAGCAAGTCGTCTGCATAAGCCGCCACTTTGTATAAACAGGAAGAATGAGCAGCGCCTGAGATGTTCGGGTCGGCTCGAACCTGGCGGAGGAAGGGTTCAAGAGTCAGGACGAAAATGAGAGGCGAGAGGGGGCATCCTTGCCTAGTGCCATTTCGGATAGGGAAGGACTGGGACAATAAACCGTTCACCCTAACCATCGCTGTAGGGAGAGAGTATAGAGCCATGATCCAACTCATCATGCGATTTCCAAGACCAATATGTAACAGGGTCTCTTCCATGAACCGCCAGTTGACCCTGTCGAAGGCTTTCTCAGCGTCAGTTGAAAGAAGCATGAGAGGAGAGCCCGATTGTTTAGCCCCATACATGAGGTTGATAGCTTTGGTAGTATTATCTCGAGCCTCACGGCCGGGTAAAAATCCAGCTTGATCCGCGTGAACAATATTTCCTAACAAGGGCGATAAACGCGTCGCAAGGATCTTGGCTAAAATTTTTAGGTCAACATTGATTAGCGAAATGGGTCGGTAGTTAGAGCACAGAAGAGGGTCCTTTCCGGGTTTGGGGATAACCGCTATGTGAGCACACAGGGAGTCACGACAAAGGGCCGAGCCATCGGTGAGAGAATTGAAAACTTTCAACAGTCTGGGGCGGAGTTCAGGGCCAAGTTTCTTATAGTATACCAAGGTAAGGCCGTCTGGGCCTGGGGCCTTACCCGTTGCCATACTGGAGATAGCTAAAGAAATTTCCTCTTCAACAATAGGAGATTCCAAAGCCGTCAATTCCTCTAGAGACAACGACGGGAGACCAGAGGAGGAGAGATAAGAACGAATGCGATCTCGGAACTCCGCTTCAGGGAGAGGAGAAGGGCCAGAGTTTACAGAATACAAAGAGGCATAGTAGTCCCGAAAGGCAGCTGCAATATCAAGGGGCATGTGTAATCGAGTACCCTGGGCGGAATTGATGCATGGAACGTAGGTGGAGGACTGCTGAACCCGAAGGGCCCTAGCTAGTGAACGCCCGCTCTTATTTCCAAACTCATAAAAATGACGTCTGCATTTAGCTAGAGTACCCTTCACCCTATCAGTGACGAGCGTACGCAATTCCTCTCGGGCGCTGGCAAGCTGGGAATAAACATCAGGAGTGATTTGGCGTTTATGAAGAAGTTCCAATGAGCGGATCCGCTGCAGCAGAGATTCAATACAAGCCCGGCGTTCCTTGTTTAAGCGGGAACCATGTTGCAACAGGATACCCCGGATAAAACATTTGTGAGCCTCCCACACCATTGGAGGAGCAATCCCCAACAATTCCTCCCTCTCAAAGTATTCCCCCAAACGGGTCTTAATGTCATCCAGGATGGTTACGTCATCAAGAAGTGATGCGTTAAGTTTCCACTGACGCTGGAAGGGAATAGGAGAGGACAAGGAAACAGACAAAGTAACCAAAGCATGGTCGGAGAAAGTAATGTTATCGACTTCCGCAGCCAACAAAGAGTGGAGATGTTGGTGACGGATAAAGAGGTAGTCGATACGAGAGTATCGGTGATGGACCGGAGAGTAATAGGAATAATCCCTATCCAATGGGTGGAGTAACCTCCAGGAGTCCACAAGCTGGTGGGAATGAAGGTCCCTCTTAATCCTCCTGATGAGCGAGTAAGGGTGAGAAGAGACGCCAGCAGAAGAGTCCAATGAAGGGTCTAGGACCAGATTAAGATCACCCCCCGCCACCAGGAAGCCCTCCACAAAGCCGTCCAACAGCCCTAAGTAAGAACTAAGGGCACGACCCTGTCCCGAGTTAGGCAAATACAAAGAGGCAAAAGTAAAAAGCTGAGAGGAGATACGACCCTTGACCATAACAAGTCTCCCCTCAGAATCAGTGCGAGTCTCCAAATGTTCCCAAGGCAGGGAGCGAGAAATCAAGATACTAGTCCCTCTGGATTTCGGGTCAGGAGAAGAGCTATGATATGCATGAGGAAACCAAGCATTAGTCAACTTGTATGGCTTGGTAGAGCAATGGTGAGTTTCCTGCAAAAACACAACATGAAGGCGCTTACCTTTGAGCAGATTGAAGAGTACGGAGCGCTTCTCTGGACTATGAAGGCCTCTCACATTGAGGGAGCCCACGGCGATGGAGGAAAGGCGATCAAGCGGAGGCATGGAGGGAGACGGGCTTTCCCAGCTCACACCCTAGGAGCAGAGAGAGGAAAAAAAAAAAAAAAAAAGGGGGGGGAGGAAGGGGAGAGGGCGAAGAATTGAAGAGGGTAAAGGGGAGGGAAAGAAAAAAAAAAAAAAAAAAAAAAAAGAGAGAAAAGTAACAGAGTAGAGGAAGGAGAGCAGTAAAGAATGAGGGGGGGGGGGGGAGAAAGGAAAGGGAAAAAGAACCAAGAGTAGAACAAATCTAACTACCCCTAGACAAATGGGCCAGGGGCACAACAACAGACAGGAAGGAGTGAGGGAGTAAGAAAAGATGGGGGGAGAAGTGGGCCCGCAAGCACCACGAGTGTACCTGGTAAGGAAGACCCTATGCCCCCACCCCCAACAAAGTGTAAAGGGATAGGAAGCACAGGGCTACAAACTGACTCTAAGGTCCAAATAACAACATTGTATAAAAACACAGCAATACCAACAACAAGGGCCATCTATAAAGCCCAGCAGGAACAGGATCAAGAGGAACAGAGTAGTCACAAAACAAAATAAACATAGTGAAAATGTCCACCAACCGCGAAACAAGTCCAAGACCACTCAACATAAAAGGATATTAACACTGTCCTGTGGGCAGATCAAAGACCGGCGGCATGAGGGCTCATGCTTCAATGGGAAGCTGAGCTGAGAGATCTGGTTGGCGGAGCGGAGACCCAGGCGGATCCGGTATTGGAAGACGTCGTGGAGATGAGTTTCGCCGAGGTCTCTCTCTGGAAGCAGCCGAAGAAGAACGCCTGGAACCGCGGCCGCGCCTGGGTATAGTAGGGCGGGAGGAATCCAGAGCAAGCCAGTTCGGGACTGAGACAGGGCGCACATCCAGGGAGGCAAACAAATCAGGCAAGTCCGCCGGGGAACGGACAACAATCGAAGACGAGCCAACACGAACAATCAAATGGAAGGGATGACCCCACCTATAGGAACCTCCACAGTCCTTAATCAGAGTCAACACCGGCTGAAGGGCACGGCGCATAGCCAATGTGCGGGATGAGACGTCTGGGTAGAGCTTGACAGAGGCATTCTCAAAAGGCACCGATCCCATATCCCAGGCACACCTCAGGATGTGTTCCTTGTCCGTGAAGTAATGTAGTCTACACAGAACGTCTCTAGGATTAGCAGGGTCAAGCGGGCCAGAACGTTGGACTCTATGCACACGGTCCATCATGAAGGTAGCATCCAGCGGGCGTTGAGTCGCCATATTGAAAATGGTATTAATACGGCTGACCAGATCATCCTGAGGGCCTTTTTCTGGCACTCCTCGTAATCGAATATTATTTCTGCGACCCCGGTTCTCCTGGTCATCCAGGAGCAAGGCAATTTGTTGAAGGCGGGCCTCAGAGTGGGTTTGATTGCTCTCCACTGCAGACAGGCGTTGTTCCAAAGAGGACAGTGTTTGATCAGTAGCGTCAGCCCTAGTAGTAAGTTGAGACACATCAGACTGGATCGCACCGAGGGCCTGTGCCTGGGATTGTTCCATTCGGGAAACTACAGCATCCAGGTCCTGTTTAGTGGGCAGAGCTTGAATAAGGTCCCGAAGTAGCTGAAAGTCCGCAGAGGCAATATGGGCTGCCGAGCAGGGCAGGGAGGCCGAATCCATGGATTGCACGTCATGTCCAGGGAGGGTGGCAGACAGTGAAGGAGGTGGCTGCGATTGGCGAAGCGGAGGAGATGGAGGGGCCATGTCATCAGTGCCAGACCCAGTAGCCGAGGTTCCAGATCGGGACAGGAAGGTAGAGATTGACGGTGAGTGAGTAAGAGAGCGACTCGGCGTGCGGGAAGGAGCAGTAGAGGTGTTAGGACGTCTTCTGGACATATCACAATGAGAAGCGACCATAGAAGGTAAGGAAGGTACACTCGCAGTATCACC
Source organism: Leptodactylus fuscus (assembly GCF_031893055.1). Lineage (NCBI taxonomy): Eukaryota > Metazoa > Chordata > Amphibia > Anura > Leptodactylidae > Leptodactylus > Leptodactylus fuscus. The sequence goes on from NC_134265.1 coordinate 63,049,607, forward strand.
AGGCCTTACATGAGGCGGTCACACAGTTCCATAATCAAACCTGGTACCCATGAGGTGCAAAAGGAGCAATGGGAGAAGTGCTAGTTCCGTGGGGATATACTGCAGAACGTGGAACACACAGCAAGTGGAGGAAGGTGAGGAGCCCCCCCTGATGGTGGAGTAGGGGCTCAGCACTCCCTTCACACCACTGCAGTGCACGACAACAACAAAAAAAAAAAAATTCCCTGCTAGAAAGGTCTCTGAAGAGGGTAAGAAAGTCCAAAAAACAGTAGGGAGTACTCACAGAGTTAGCAGAATGTCCCAGCAGAAAGTGTCAGGATGGGAGCCAAAACAGCAGGGGGGGGTGAGGTGTCTCCACTTCAGGCAATGCAGGGAGGCCAGGCAGCAGGTAGAGCAAGGGGTTCAGAGAGCAGAAGAGTTCCCTTACACACTGCATTAACCCCTTCACCAGTGGAAGTGTTGTCAGTTAGTCCCAAGGGACACTGTCTATGTGTGCCAGATGTAAAGGGAGGGGGAGGGAGGCTCACATCAATAGTGCAGACAGAGCAAGGGTTCTCAGACCTTCAGCTATGGCCCTCTAGTATAGCAAGTTTACTGTTGTCCTGAGTGGAGAAGTATCAGTCCGTACATCCAGGTTCCCCTCCCCCCTTAGGCTGTAGCTGCAGTGGCTCCTGGTGTCTGCTGCAGGTGAAGTTTATATAGCAGAGCCTTGTTAGTATACTATGCAGCCTGGGAGGATGGTGGTGCGTCTCGACTTATTTTTATGTTTTGAAGATTTTCTTAAACCATTTTTAGAAATATATTTATCTTTATCTGTTGCCAGTGGATACGATCATGCATGCAGGAACTTTCTATGGTCTGGGAATTGCAAGAAACCCATGATATGTGGCTGGCTTATCTCCTTATGCAGGAACACAGAAGCAAGCAGGGATGGTGCATGCACTACAACAGCATACCTCTCAATAGTCCTGGTTTTGGCAGGGCAGTCCCGCATTTACAGCTCTGTCCCGGTAATCGCTGCCACTACACGTTACCAACGTTACACGCTAGATACAACCTGACAAAGGCAGTCAAGAGACTCCATTGGACTTTTGTCCTATCCCACCTTAAACCCGCCTATCAAGTCTACAAGATTAGGGGTGCCCGCTTTTACTCTGAATATTGCTCCAGGATCACTTTTCTGGCACACAGACCTTCACTCTGAGTCTGAAGAGGGCTCCTTGCCAAGCCGAAAACGTTCACATGCACACCATCTGTTGTGAATTCTAGAATTGTCTCAAATAAATTTTGATTGCATCCAAACATCAGTGGGATTTTTTTATGCCTTATGGAGACAGATTGGGACCCTTTCCCACTGCAACTACTCCCAGTGGCTTAGTCAACCCATATATAATGTATAGTCACAATGGGATGTAGCAGAGCTGAGTACATTCCTATATAGTCATCCTGAAATGTTGCAGAGCCGAGTACATTCCTATATAGTCACATTGGGATGTAGCAGAGCTGAATATATTCTTGTATATTGACACACAGATGTAGCATAGCTAGGTACATTCCTATATAGTGATCCTGGGATGTAGCAGAGCTGAGTACATTCTTATATAGTCACACTGGAATGCAGCAGAGCTGAGTGTATTATCCCAGTAGTGTACAACACAGTGTATAATGTTCCTAAACATGATGTAGAAATGTGTTGCCTGTAGTTGCCTCCATTATGAATGTACTGTGGCTGTCACTATTATGGGCAACAGGAGCTGTCACTATTATGGAGACACTGTGGCTGTCATTGGTTATCAGTAGAGATGAGCGAGTACTGTTTGGATCATCCGATCCAAACAGCACGCACGCATTGAAATGAATGGAAGCACCTGGTACTTCCGCTTTGACGCTGGCCCGCCGCTTAACCCCCCGCGTGCTGGCTACGTCCATTCATTTCAATGCATGCGTGCTGTTCGGATCGGCTGATCCGAACAGTACTCGCTCATCTCGAATTCTGAGATCTGAAGATCTTTACCAGGCACTGGCCCCTCTGGCTTTTAGCTAAGTGCATCAGGACCCCATTTGAGGGTCCTACAGACATGTCAAAAGATTCCTACAATTAGAGTTATCTGAGACCCCTGATCAACACAAAAGTTAGACTGAGGTTCCTTGGGCCCAAATAGAATGATTCTGGGGGCCCACCATCCAACAACTCCTAGTAAATAGACCATAGTACTCTTCAGGCTTCTGCTGGATCATTATTCTATACATCTGGGACATCATGTCTTGCTCCATCCACCAACGTCACGTTGCACCACAGACTGTCCAGGAGTTGGCAGATGCTTTAGTCCAGGTCTGAGAGGAGATCCCTCAGGAGAACATCCGCAACCTCATCAGGAGCATGCCCAGGCCTTGTAGGGAGGTCATGCCGGCACGTGGAGGCCACGCACACTACTGAGCCTCATTTTGACATGTTTTAAAGACATTACATCAAAGTTGGATCAGCCTGTAGTGTGTTTTTCCACTTTAATTTGGGGAAGAGGGGTGGGGGGACTCGGGGACTCCAAATCCAGGCCTCCATTGGTTAATAAATTTCATTTCCATTGATGATTTATGTGAGATTTTGTTGTCATCACATTCAACTTTGTACAGAACAAAATATTCAATAAGAATATTTCATTCATTCAGATCTAGGATGTGGTATTTCAGTGTTCCCTTTATGTTTTTTAAACTCTATATATATATATATATATATATATATATATATATATATATATGTATGTATAACTATCCGGTCTGCCAGCAACTCGTATGGATGGAAAAATGTCCTTGAGGCTAAAGCCTCACATTGCAGAAACGCAGCTTTTTTTGTTGCGGTTTTTTGAGCCAAAGTTAGAAGTGGACTGAGGAGAAGATAAAAGTATAAGGACTTCCTATATATTTCCTATTCCTTTTGTAGCCATTCTTGGCTTTGTCTCAAAAAAAAAAATAAGCAACAAAATCTGTAACAATAAAAGCTGCATTTCCGCAACGTGGGGCCTCAGCCTTGACTGGAAAAAGCAGTACGCCACGTATCGGTCCTCACACCTCTACTGCTTTTTCCAATTAACGGACATTTTTCCATCCATACAAGTTGCTGGCAGACCGGATTGTTTTTTCTATTTGCAAACCCTTTTGCCTGGAGAGGGGTTTCTGCCGTGCAATTTATGGGATGATCCCTAGATTTGCTGGTGCTGCTGTTCCTCAGCCCTTTGCGCCTGCTGTACCTGAATGCTACGTCCTATACTTTACTAGGTTCTGGCAGTGGGCTGCGCGTATGGGGATCTGCTGTGCGGTCCCAATGTTGATGGGGGTCTGGCTTCCGATACTAGATTTCTTTGCGTTGCCAGACAGACTGGGGAGTGGTGGCAGGCAGAAGTCAAGGAACACAGGGCGGTGGCGGCGGCGCCTGCTGCGAAATAGGCCAGTCTCCCTCCCCAAGAATTAAGCCATCATCACGCTGGGATGAAAGACAAGAGCTGGAATGGATAAGAGCAGGGCTGACCTGCCTATGGCAACTACATTTACGCAGGAAGTGGGCTCCTCTGGAAGAAGAAGAAGAAGAAGAAGAAGAAGCAGCAGCGCTAGATGACTGGCAGGTGCAGCTGCACAACTCACCATTCACTTCATACAGCAGGAGCACACGGACGGACAGCCAGCCAGCCAGCCAGCCAGCCAATGGGAGATAGTTATGCAACTGAGCTCATGGCAGGTGGCAGATCAACTCCATTACTCCATACATTGGGGCTAGCCAGAGCTGGCAAAATTTGGCCACGGGTGGTTTTTCGACAAGTACTTTCCAATTCTGTTATTAAAAGCACAACGCAAAATTAATCTCTCCCTAAGTCGAATGTTGCCCTCTCCGCTGAGACATAAATACCTACAAGAAACCACTTTCCTATTGGGTGGGTCAGTCAGATGCACGGCACATGCCCGATGCAGCCCTCAGTGCTGTCACCAATGGCACACTGGGCTTGACCAAGGTCAGTCGGCTGATTCCACCCGCGGTTTTTTTATCACTACTTTCATCTTTTTCATTCCTTCACTCACATACTACTTACTGCAGACACACTTCAAATACAACACTCTATGCTCAGTACCATTTGCTCCTTTTGCACTTTCACACCGGAACAAGGCCCTTTAACACTCATTTCTTTACCTACCTCTTTTCACAACGCTTTTACACTTGCAAACCTAACAAGCCTATCACCTAGCAAGATGCTGATGCTGCTGATGCTACTGATGCTGCTGCTGATGCTGATGATGCTGCTGATGCTGATGCTGGGCCCAACACACTTTCACAGCTCTTGGAAGGACACACATTTCAGCACCATGCGCACAGATTACTTACATCAAGGACAGCAACAAAACATCATTCCCAAGTGCTAGCATCTCAGCTCATCATTACTCTATATGCTGCTTTGGATGGGACTAGTGGATCATATGTCAATTCACCTCTGGATCACACTAGGCTAAGACATGCCAAAGGATGCCATTATGGATAACACTAGTGCAAGGCCTGTGAATACAGCTCGCCATCTCACTAGTCTAAGACATGTATATGCTGCTTTGGATGGGACTGCTGTAAGAAATGGAAATGCTGCTCTGGATGTGACTACTGCCCTATTGTCCTCAATGAGACTAAGCCGCACATAGGCTATGTCATACCACAATGTTACCTCACTGCCTCCTCAAGTTAAAGTTACTCTTGGAGCAACTGATCTGTAGGCTCTTGGGTATAGGACCCCCACTGATCAGATATCGATGATCTACTACCAGGTTAGGTCAGCAATAGACAACACCTGGAAAACCACTTTTTCATTCTGAGTAGAGATGAGCGAGTACTGTTGGGATCAGCCCATCCCAACAGCACGCACGCATTGAAATGAATGGAAGCACCTGGTACTTCCGCTTTGACGCCGGCCGCTTAACCCCCCCCGCGTGCCGGCTACGTCCATTCATTTCAATGCATGCGTGCTGTTGGGATCGGCTGATCCCAACAGTACACGCTCATCTCAAATTCTGAGATCTGAAGATCTTTACCAGGCACTGGCCCCTCTGGCTTTTAGCTAAGTGCATCAGGACCCCATTTGAGGGTCCTACAGATATGTCAAAAGATACCTACAATTAGAGTTATCTGAGACCCCTGATCGACACAAGAGTTACGCTGGGTTCACACCTGCGTTCAGGGTCTCCGTACTATGGTTTCCGTCTTCTGCATGGCAGAAGACGGAAACCATAGACCGGGTCCGGCCGTGCGCGGCGGTGAGCGTTTTAGGCTCTCCACCGCGAAACCGGATTTTTTTATCCGGACACAGAGTAGTGCATGTCCGACTCTGTGTCCGGATTATAAAACCCGGTTTCGCGGCGGAGAGCGCAAAACGCTCACTGCCGCGCACGGCCGGACAGCTTTCTCACCCATTCAAATGAATGGGTGAGAAAGTCTCCTGCAGGCTTCCGTCTCCTGCATCTGTTTTATGCAGGAAACGGAAACCTGCAATAAGGACCGAACAACGCAGATGTGAACGAGCCCTTAGACTGAGGTTCCTTGGGCCCAAATAGAATGATTCTGGGGGCCCACCATCCAACAACTCCTAGTAAATAGACCATAGTACTCTTCAGGCTTCTGCTGGATCATTATTCAAGACATCTGGGACATCATGTCTTGCTCCATCCACCAACGTCACGTTGCACCACAGACTGTCCAGGAGTTGGCAGATGCTTTAGTCCAGGTCTGAGAGGAGATCCCTCAGGAGAACATCCGCAACCTCATCAGGAGCATGCCCAGGCCTTGTAGGGAGGTCATGCCGGCACGTGGAGGCCACGCACACTACTGAGCCTCATTTTGACATGTTTTAAGGACATTACATCAAAGTTGGATCAGCCTGTAGTGTGTTTTTCCACTTTAATTTGGGGAAGAGGGGTGGGGGGACACGGGGACTCCAAATCCAGGCCTCCATTGGTTAATAAATTTCATTTCCATTGATGATTTTTGTGAGATTTTGTTGTCATCACATTCAACTTTGTACAGAACAAAATATTCAATAAGAATATTTCATTTATTCATTCAGATCTAGGATGTGGTATTTGAGTGTTCCCTTTATGTTTTTTAAACTATACATATATATATATATATATATATATATATATATATATATATATATATATACATGTATATATATATATATATATATATATATATATATATATATATATGTATAACTATCCGGTCTGCCAGAAACTCGTATGGATGGAAAAATGTCCTTGAGGCTAAAGCCCCACATTGCAGAAACGCAGCTTTTTTTGTTGCGGTTTTTTGAGCCAAAGCTAGGAGTGGACTGAGGAGAAGATAAAAGTATAAGGACTTCCTATATATTTCCTATTCCTTTTGTAGCCATTCTTGGCTTTGTCTAAAAAAAAAAAAAAAATCTGTAACAATAAAAGCTGCATTTCCGCAACGTGGGGCCTCAGCCTTGACTGGAAAAAGCAGTACGCCACGTATCGGTCCTCACACCTCTACTGCTTTTTCCAATTAATGGACATTTTTCCATCCATACAAGTTGCTGGCAGACCGGATTGTTTTTTCTATTTGCAAACCCTTTTGCCTGGAGAGGGGTTTCTGCCGTGCAATTTATGGGATGATCCCTAGATTTGCTGGTGCTGCTGTTCCTCAGCCCTTTGCGCCTGCTGTACCTGAATGCTACGTCCTATACTTTACTAGGTTCTGGCAGTGGGCTGCGCGTATGGGGATCTGCTGTGCGGTCCCAATGTTGATGGGGGTCTGGCTTCCGATACTAGATTTCTTTGCGTTGCCAGACAGACTGGGGAGTGGTGGCAGGCAGAAGTCAAGGAACACAGGGCGGTGGCGGCGGCGCCTGCTGCGAAATAGGCCAGTCTCCCTCCCCAAGAATTAAGCCATCATCACGCTGGGATGAAAGACAAGAGCTGGAATGGATGAGAGCAGGGCTGACCTGCCTATGGCAACTACATTTACGCAGGAAGTGGGCTCCTCTGGAAGAAGAAGAAGAAGAAGAAGAAGAAGAAGAAGAAGAAGAAGAAGAAGAAGCAGCAGCGCTAGATGACTGGCAGGTGCAGCTGCACAACTCACCATTCACTTCATACAGCAGGAGCACACGGACAGCCAGCCAGCCAGCCAGCCAATGGGAGATAGTTATGCAAATGAGCTCATGGCAGGTGGCAGATCAACTCCATTACTCCATACATTGGGGCTAGCCAGAGCTGGCAAAATTTGGCCACGGGTGGTTTTTCGAAAAGTACTTTCCAATTCTGTTATTAAAAGCACAACGCAAAATTAATCTCTCCATAACTCGAATGTCGCCCTCTCCGCTGAGACATAAATACCTACAAGAAACCACTTTCCTATTGGGTGGGTCAGTCAGATGCATGGCACATGCCCGATGCAGCCCTCAGTGCTGTCACCAATGGCACACTGGGCTTGACCAAGGTCAGTCGGCTCATTCCACCCGATTTTTTTTATCACTACTTTCATCTTTTTCATTCCTTCACTCACATACTACTTACTGCAGACACACTTCAAATACAACACTCTATGCTCAGTACCATTTGCGCCTTTTCCACTTTCACACCAAAACAAGGCCCTTTAACACTCATTTCTTTACCTACCTCTTTTCACAACGCTTTTACACTTGCAAACCTAACAAGCCTATCACCTAGCAAGATGCTGATGCTGCTGATGCTACTGATGCTACTGATGCTACTGATGCTACTGATGCTACTGATGCTGATGCTGATGATGCTGCTGATGCTGATGCTGGGCCCAACACACTTTCACAGCTCTTGGAAGGACACACATTTCAGCACCATGCGCACAGATTACTTACATCAAGGACAGCAACAAAACATCATTCCCAAGTGCTAGCATCTCAGCTCATCATTACTCTATATGCTGCTTTGGATGGGACTAGTGGATCATATGTCAATTCACCTCTGGATCACACTAGGCTAAGACATGCCAAAGGATGCCATTATGGATAACACTAGTGCAAGGCCTGTGAATACAGCTCGCCATCTCACTAGTCTAAGACATGTATATGCTGCTTTGGATGGGACTGCTGTAAGAAATGGAAATGCTGCTCTGGATGTGACTACTGCCCTATTGTCCTTAATGAGACTAAGCCGCACATAGGCTATGTCATACCACAATGTTACCTCACTGCCTCCTCAAGTTAAAGTTACTCTTGGAGCAACTGATCTGTAGGCTCTTGGGTATAGGACCCCCACTGATCAGATATCGATGATCTACTACCAGGTTAGGTCAGCAATAGACAACACCTGGAAAACCACTTTTTCATTCTGAGTAGAGATGAGCGAGTACTGTTGGGATCAGCCCATCCCAACAGCACGCACGCATTGAAATGAATGGAAGCACCTGGTACTTCCGCTTTGACGCCGGCCGCTTAACCCCCCCGCGTGCCGGCTACGTCCATTCATTTCAATGCATGCGTGCTGTTGGGATCGGCTGATCCCAACAGTACACGCTCATCTCAAATTCTGAGATCTGAAGATCTTTACCAGGCACTGGCCCCTCTGGCTTTTAGCTAAGTGCATCAGGACCCCATTTGAGGGTCCTACAGATATGTCAAAAGATACCTACAATTAGAGTTATCTGAGACCCCTGATCGACACAAGAGTTACGCTGGGTTCACACCTGCGTTCAGGGTCTCCGTACTATGGTTTCCGTCTTCTGCATGGCAGAAGACGGAAACCATAGACCGGGTCCGGCCGTGCGCGGCGGTGAGCGTTTTAGGCTCTCCGCCGCGAAACCGGATTTTTTTATCCGGACACAGAGTAGTGCATGTCCGACTCTGTGTCCGGATTATAAAACCCGGTTTCGCGGCGGAGAGCGCAAAACGCTCACTGCCGCGCACGGCCGGACAGCTTTCTCACCCATTCAAATGAATGGGTGAGAAAGTCTCCTGCAGGCTTCCGTCTCCTGCATCTGTTTTATGCAGGAAACGGAAACCTGCAATAAGGACCGAACAACGCAGATGTGAACGAGCCCTTAGACTGAGGTTCCTTGGGCCCAAATAGAATGATTCTGGGGGCCCACCATCCAACAACTCCTAGTAAATAGACCATAGTACTCTTCAGGCTTCTGCTGGATCATTATTCAAGACATCTGGGACATCATGTCTTGCTCCATCCACCAACGTCACGTTGCACCACAGACTGTCCAGGAGTTGGCAGATGCTTTAGTCCAGGTCTGAGAGGAGATCCCTCAGGAGAACATCCGCAACCTCATCAGGAGCATGCCCAGGCCTTGTAGGGAGGTCATGCCGGCACGTGGAGGCCACGCACACTACTGAGCCTCATTTTGACATGTTTTAAGGACATTACATCAAAGTTGGATCAGCCTGTAGTGTGTTTTTCCACTTTAATTTGGGGAAGAGGGGTGGGGGGACACGGGGACTCCAAATCCAGGCCTCCATTGGTTAATAAATTTCATTTCCATTGATGATTTTTGTGAGATTTTGTTGTCATCACATTCAACTTTGTACAGAACAAAATATTCAATAAGAATATTTCATTTATTCATTCAGATCTAGGATGTGGTATTTGAGTGTTCCCTTTATGTTTTTTAAAATATATATATATATATATATATATATATATATATATATATATGTATATGTATGTATAACTATCCGGTCTGCCAGCAACTCGTATGGATGGAAAAATGTCCTTGAGGCTAAAGCCCCACATTGCAGAAACGCAGCTTTTTTTGTTGCGGTTTTTTGAGCCAAAGCTAGGAGTGGACTGAGGAGAAGATAAAAGTATAAGGACTTCCTATATATTTCCTATTCCTTTTGTAGCCATTCTTGGCTTTGTCTCAAAAAAAAAAAAAAAAAAAAAAAAAAATCTGTAACAATAAAAGCTGCATTTCCGCAACGTGGGGCCTCAGCCTTGACTGGAAAAAGCAGTACGCCACGTATCGGTCCTCACACCTCTACTGCTTTTTCCAATTAATGGACATTTTTCCATCCATACAAGTTGCTGGCAGACCGGATTGTTTTTTCTATTTGCAAACCCTTTTGCCTGGAGAGGGGTTTCTGCCGTGCAATTTATGGGATGATCCCTAGATTTGCTGGTGCTGCTGTTCCTCAGCCCTTTGCGCCTGCTGTACCTGAATGCTACGTCCTATACTTTACTAGGTTCTGGCAGTGGGCTGCGCGTATGGGGATCTGCTGTGCGGTCCCAATGTTGATGGGGGTCTGGCTTCCGATACTAGATTTCTTTGCGTTGCCAGACAGACTGGGGAGTGGTGGCAGGCAGAAGTCAAGGAACACAGGGCGGTGGCGGCGGCGCCTGCTGCGAAATAGGCCAGTCTCCCTCCCCAAGAATTAAGCCATCATCACGCTGGGATGAAAGACAAGAGCTGGAATGGATGAGAGCAGGGCTGACCTGCCTATGGCAACTACATTTACGCAGGAAGTGGGCTCCTCTGGAAGAAGAAGAAGAAGAAAAAGAAGAAGAAGAAGAAGAAGAAGAAGCAGCGCTAGATGACTGGCAGGTGCAGCTGCACAACTCACCATTCACTTCATACAGCAGGAGCACACGGACAGCCAGCCAGCCAGCCAGCCAATGGGAGATAGTTATGCAAATGAGCTCATGGCAGGTGGCAGATCAACTCCATTACTCCATACATTGGGGATAGCCAGAGCTGGCAAAATTTGGCCACGGGTGGTTTTTCGAAAAGTACTTTCCAATTCTGTTATTAAAAGCACAACGCAAAATTAATCTCTCCATAACTCGAATGTCGCCCTATCCGCTGAGACATAAATACCTACAAGAAACCACTTTCCTATTGGGTGGGTCAGTCAGATGCACGGCACATGCCCGATGCAGCCCTCAGTGCTGTCACCAACGGCACACTGGGCTTGACCAAGGTCAGTCGGCTCATTCCACCCGATTTTTTTTTATCACTACTTTCATCTTTTTCATTCCTTCACTCACATACTACTTACTGCAGACACACTTCAAATACAACACTCTATGCTCAGTACCATTTGCGCCTTTTCCACTTTCACACCAAAACAAGGCCCTTTAACACTCATTTCTTTACCTACCTCTTTTCACAACGCTTTTACACTTGCAAACCTAACAAGCCTATCACCTAGCAAGATGCTGATGCTGCTGATGCTACTGATGCTACTGATGCTACTGATGCTACTGATGCTGATGCTGATGATGCTGCTGATGCTGATGCTGGGCCCAACACACTTTCACAGCTCTTGGAAGGACACACATTTCAGCACCATGCGCACAGATTACTTACATCAAGGACAGCAACAAAACATCATTCCCAAGTGCTAGCATCTCAGCTCATCATTACTCTATATGCTGCTTTGGATGGGACTAGTGGATCATATGTCAATTCACCTCTGGATCACACTAGGCTAAGACATGCCAAAGGATGCCATTATGGATAACACTAGTGCAAGGCCTGTGAATACAGCTCGCCATCTCACTAGTCTAAGACATGTATATGCTGCTTTGGATGGGACTGCTGTAAGAAATGGAAATGCTGCTCTGGATGTGACTACTGCCCTATTGTCCTCAATGAGACTAAGCCGCACATAGGCTATGTCATACCACAATGTTACCTCACTGCCTCCTCAAGTTAAAGTTACTCTTGGAGCAACTGATCTGTAGGCTCTTGGGTATAGGACCCCCACTGATCAGATATCGATGATCTACTACCAGGTTAGGTCAGCAATAGACAACACCTGGAAAACCACTTTTTCATTCTGAGTAGAGATGAGCGAGTACTGTTGGGATCAGCCCATCCCAACAGCACGCACGCATTGAAATGAATGGAAGCACCTGGTACTTCCGCTTTGACGCCGGCCGCTTAACCCCCCCGCGTGCCGGCTACGTCCATTCATTTCAATGCATGCGTGCTGTTGGGATCGGCTGATCCCAACAGTACACGCTCATCTCAAATTCTGAGATCTGAAGATCTTTACCAGGCACTGGCCCCTCTGGCTTTTAGCTAAGTGCATCAGGACCCCATTTGAGGGTCCTACAGATATGTCAAAAGATAGCTACAATTAGAGTTATCTGAGACCCCTGATCGACACAAGAGTTACGCTGGGTTCACACCTGCGTTCAGGGTCTCCGTACTATGGTTTCCGTCTTCTGCATGGCAGAAGACGGAAACCATAGACCGGGTCCGGCCGTGCGCGGCGGTGAGCGTTTTAGGCTCTCCGCCGCGAAACCGGATTTTTTTATCCGGACACAGAGTAGTGCATGTCCGACTCTGTGTCCGGATTATAAAACCCGGTTTCGCGGCGGAGAGCGCAAAACGCTCACTGCCGCGCACGGCCGGACAGCTTTCTCACCCATTCAAATGAATGGGTGAGAAAGTCTCCTGCAGGCTTCCGTCTCCTGCATCTGTTTTATGCAGGAAACGGAAACCTGCAATAAGGACCGAACAACGCAGATGTGAACGAGCCCTTAGACTGAGGTTCCTTGGGCCCAAATAGAATGATTCTGGGGGCCCACCATCCAACAACTCCTAGTAAATAGACCATAGTACTCTTCAGGCTTCTGCTGGATCATTATTCAAGACATCTGGGACATCATGTCTTGCTCCATCCACCAACGTCACGTTGCACCACAGACTGTCCAGGAGTTGGCAGATGCTTTAGTCCAGGTCTGAGAGGAGATCCCTCAGGAGAACATCCGCAACCTCATCAGGAGCATGCCCAGGCCTTGTAGGGAGGTCATGCCGGCACGTGGAGGCCACGCACACTACTGAGCCTCATTTTGACATGTTTTAAGGACATTACATCAAAGTTGGATCAGCCTGTAGTGTGTTTTTCCACTTTAATTTGGGGAAGAGGGGTGGGGGGACACGGGGACTCCAAATCCAGGCCTCCATTGGTTAATAAATTTCATTTCCATTGATGATTTTTGTGAGATTTTGTTGTCATCACATTCAACTTTGTACAGAACAAAATATTCAATAAGAATATTTCATTTATTCATTCAGATCTAGGATGTGGTATTTGAGTGTTCCCTTTATGTTTTTTAAAATATATATATATATATATATATATATATATATATATATATATATATGTATATGTATGTATAACTATCCGGTCTGCCAGCAACTCGTATGGATGGAAAAAATGTCCTTGAGGCTAAAGCCCCACATTGCAGAAACGCAGCTTTTTTTGTTGCGGTTTTTTGAGCCAAAGCTAGGAGTGGACTGAGGAGAAGATAAAAGTATAAGGACTTCCTATATATTTCCTATTCCTTTTGTAGCCATTCTTGGCTTTGTCTCAAAAAAAAAAAAAAAAAAAAAAAAAATCTGTAACAATAAAAGCTGCATTTCCGCAACGTGGGGCCTCAGCCTTGACTGGAAAAAGCAGTACGCCACGTATCGGTCCTCACACCTCTACTGCTTTTTCCAATTAATGGACATTTTTCCATCCATACAAGTTGCTGGCAGACCGGATTGTTTTTTCTATTTGCAAACCCTTTTGCCTGGAGAGGGGTTTCTGCCGTGCAATTTATGGGATA